>NC_080713.1:11081198-11288698 GCF_019097595.1 Hemibagrus wyckioides
ATGTGTAAAAATAACATCCACATAAATGCTAGGACCCAAGGTTTCCAGGGAGAACATTGCCCAGAGCATCACACTCCCCATAGTGCATCCTGGTGCCATCTCTTCCCCAGGTAAGGAATGTACACACACCCGGCTATCCACATGATGTAAAAGAAGACGTGATTCATCAGACCAGGCCACCTCTTTCCATTGCTCCATGGTCCAGTTCTGATGCTCACATGCCCATTATAGGTACTTTCAGTGCTGGACAGGGGTCAGCATGAGCACTCTGGACCAGTCTGCGGCTATGCAGCCGCATACGCAACAAGCTGTGATGCACTGTGTGCCCTGACACCTTTCTATCGTAGCCAGCATCAACTTTTTCAGCAATTTGTGCTACAGTAGCTCTTCTGTGGCATCGGACCAGACAGTCTAGACTTGCTTGTCTATTTTTTTTTCAAAAAAACACTAACACTTCTTTTCGAAACAGAAAAGAAAAGAAAATGTGCAATATCTTTCAATGTCTAGTCAGTATTGCACAATTGATTGACGTTTTCCATTTTAGGTCACTATTTAAATTCAAGAAAATTTATGATATTGACCTTTTTACATCCTTTGGATGAAAGTCTTGAAATGACGCATGTGTTCAGGTGATACTCTGATGGATTTGATGTAAAATAGATCAGCAAGTTTTACTATTCTACTAAGTTCTACTATTCACTCAGTTTGTTGCTTTGTGTTAAAGTGAAAGAAAAAAGCAACACATAAGCATTTCTACTCAATGCTTTCAATATTTCGGACCCTACTATATTTCCAGCAGCTTTGCATAATGAGGGATCCACTAGTCCTTTTCTGGTGGACACCAGAATTTTAGCTACTATGGAAAACCCCACATGAATCATTTTATTAGTTAGTTAACTAGTTTCATTAGTTGGTTAGCCACTCTACTCATTTAACAGTCTAATTTATGTGTCATATATTGAAATGTTTAAATCTTGAGATAATCAACTAAGAAGCCAAACTGAGTCCTGGTTGTAGTGTTGGGTTTCCGTGTTTGTCTTGTGAGTTGATAAATTCTAAGGTTTCTTTTTTTTTTTTTTTTAATCTGGGACCTTCTGTGCTTCTCTGCTATCTGTCTCTTCCTGTCTAGTGATAAGAAGGTTAAAGCCTGCTTCATGCATAATGACAGTGGGGCACCACAAAAGCTGGCAAACTGCTTCTTTCACTCTCTCTCTTTCACACACATTAAAGTCGTTCTAGGTGGACATCTCAGTGGACATCTTGGCAACCCTCCTTGGCAGTTATTTTCACCTGAATGGGGTTCAAGTCCATATAGTAGAAACAGATAGACAAGATGACATTTCAAAGGATGATGTAATATGTTAACATTTGACACTATGTAGTGCTGAGTTACTAAATCTTTGGCTCAAATAGAATGGAAAAAAGACAATCCATAAAAGGCATGATTTGATGCAACCCACAGTCTTGACTACATTATTCCAGATTTAGTATAAACGTTTAATCATATGGAAGCAAAAATAAGTGATAACCAAAATCTAAGGGATGGCCTTGCATTGATTTTTGTTGGAAGGATGAGCTTGATTATGGTTGGGGATGTGGTTAAGGTGTTGGTCTCCTGATTGGATGGTTTTTAGTTCAAATCCCAGGTCCACTAACTGCCACTGCTGGGCCCCTGAATTACTCAGTTGTATAAAATGAGATAAATGTAAGTCGCTCTGGATAAGGGCACCTGGCAAATATCAGAAATGTAAATGTGTATCTTGACACAGTCAAGGGTTATGTTTTATCTTATTTACATGAGATCCGTATAATTTAATACAGGCAAGAGAGCTGAATCCAGCTTCACATGTCTAGGAACTTTCAAAGAGGATGATCATTGTCAGAGCATAAAAAAATATCTGGGTACTGTGTTTTCGCAGTGTATTAAAATTCACCAACACACAAGGCATTTTGATGTCCATTTTAGATTTAATAATTCACTTAAAAATATGGTTCGTAATTTTATTTACAGTGATTAGCGGGATTGAAATAAGTGGCTCAAGCCTCTGTTCTTTGCAGTACAAGAGTTCTCACAAGCCTCCACTGGGTTTTCCCCAATCAAAATTAATATACGGGTGCAAGCAATGCTGTATCCTGGATGCCATTAGGGAAAATTGGGAGGAGGAACCTTCTCCCAGCAAAAATAAAATGCAGTATGTAATTTACCTGAGAGCAAAACTCCACACATCGGGACAATTAGCACAGGAGAACGCCAATCCTGACTGTATGACAGGAGTAATCGGCTATGGGAATTTGCACCAGGGGATGATATAGATGTTTTGCTCCCAACGTCAAGCTCTAAATTACTTGCAAATTAAAAAGGGACCCTTGAGGTCACACAGCGAGTCAGAGAAGTCAATTATGAGGTCAGGGATTATTTAACATCACACTTGTAAATCGATAGGTGCGTCCCGAATCACATGCTTATGCACTATCCTATGCCATTTTGTGGTATAAATAATGAAAGTAATGCATTCTCTTTGAAAATTCCAACAAGAACAAGTGTTGGACATTTCACTCACTTAGCACCTTCAGCTTCTTAATATGTTGTGGAAAGGGGTGGGGCTACCAGGTGCTCACTCTGGATGAGAAAAAGATTCAAGATGGCCGATGATTACAGTAGACAAGAGTTCGTACTAATGGTTTTTAAATTAGTTCAAGTTGTGTGATTTATTTTTCAACATTTTAACATTTTAACATTTAATTTCTATTGTATTCTTCTTAAGCCAAAGGCATCAAATTATGTGCATTTGAAATTGTTTGCCGATGACTTCCAGTTAGTTAAAAGTTAATTCCACTTGAGGTGATACTCCCCTTCTAAAATTTGATGCACTACACACTAGACAGTCTCACTTTTTAGAGAGTCTTTCAGTGGTGTTGAGGAAGTAGAAACAAAAAAAGTGTCTACTGTTATTGCTGAACGTCTAACATGTCAGTAACGCTCCTCTTTACGGTTAGAGCGATGACTTAAGATTTTACTGCACATTCAAACACACACACACACACACACGCACACATACACACACGCACACACACACACACACACACACTAACAGGTTTAATAAAATCAGAGAAACCTAATTTATTTCTCTCCAACTGGTATTTATTTAGAAAGCCATAAATTAATTTGCCTCCATATATGTTCTGTTGAATTATAAAACCAAGCATCCCAATTAAACCTCAATTTAAAAAAAGTAATTCAGTCATCTGTGCTCAATCTTCCCAGTGTATTTAAGTTAGGGCTGGAGCTACTGCATGCGGGGCCAAGAAGTTTTACCTTAAGCAGTCAAAAGCAATCCATCAATCTACCAGTTTATCCATGCATATATCCTTACATTCAAATAAGACTCAAATTCCAATTTTGTAACGATTAACCCACTAATTAGCAAAGATTCACCCATATGGAAATGACTGTACAGCCCAAATGTGACATTATATTTTAATTAGCATCTCAATTGACGTGTTTTGTGCAAACCTTCATTATTCCATCCAAAATGTTAGCTGACCTTCTCACTGGCAAAATTAGCATTTAAATTGCCTCTCTGGCCATGCCATCGATTTTCATAGACTCACATTCAACTTCCATAAAAGCTACAAAGAAAAATGGACATCCATTAACCATGAACACTTAATAGGCTCAAGAAAAAAAAAAAACATTTTAGTTGTGAAATAAACTGCATGTGTTTGCTTTGTGTGTGTGTGTGTGTGTGTGTGTTCACTATTTATGGCTTTGAATCTATTGTCCCTTTAACCAGCATCATAATAAATTCATTCATAAATTCATTCATAAAATCTGACATTCCTTTTCCCTAATCTGAAAGGAGTATTGTTCTTTTTTCAACTAAATGGTTGAAGTTAGTAAAAACTTTTTCAATGCAGAGATTGTATGGATTGTGTGGATTATATTCAGAGACTATCTATCTATCTATCTATCTATCTATCTATCTATCTATCTATCTATCTATCTATCTATCTGTCTGTCTGTCTGTCTGTCTGTCTGTCTAGATAGATAGATAGATAGATAGATAGATAGATAGATAGATAGATAGATAGATAGATAGATAGATAGATAGATATTTTATTGGGCTTAATCCAACTAATATGTATATTAAAAATTAAATAAATAAATATTCACAATGTGTCAAATGAGCCAAATGTCATTAGAGCGCTCTCTCTCTCTCTCTGACTCTAGTTACAGTGCATGGTTGTGTATGTTAGAAATAACGTATGAATTAGAATTTACATTATAAAAGTGGTTTTAAAAAATACTGTGGACCTGGCTATGCTTCACAGACTCCTGGGGTTCCTGGAAACACTGGGCTGGAGGAAGATCTTATATTGAGATTTCAGTAATGTTTGTATGTAGACCTTTTGCCTAGAAATTATACCAATTAAGATTTTCTTTCTCACTACCTGACACTCTGACATGAGCACTCACATTGGCTCAAGCTCCTAGGTAAATTAGAGTACATTCTGATTCGCTGCTGTGTGGTAACATGGGGGTAAGAGCATGCTGAGACACATTGGCTTCAGTCTCTTTGCCTTCTCCTTCACTCTTGCTTTTTCTTTCCCTTTGTAACTCTCACTCACTCTTGCTAATCCGAGGTCCTGCTGTCTGTCTGTGGAGGCTCATATCTCTACTCAGCAGCCATCTGGCCAAAAAAAAAAATCACATACACAATTAAAAACTGTCTGATGTTCACTAGCCTCACGAACATCGGCAAACCCCAAATGGAATAAGTATTTAAAAGGCAGCCAGAGAGAGGTAAAGGCTTAAAATGCTAATAATTGGGTAATTTGGATGCCTGTTTAAACAAAGAAGGCACAAGCCCTTTCAGTCATTTGAGCTGTGTAATATCTGATTGCAGTTTATTTGATTGGTTTATACTAAGTAAGGTTTGCTAGGGCAAAAATGAACCAAAGATTTTTTCATACACTGTTTATATTATTATTATTATTATTATTATTATTATTATTATTGTTGTTGTTGTTGTTGTTGTTGTTGTTGTTATACATATTAGACAGTCTTTAAGAATGCCTTTAACAAAAGAAGAGCATAATTGAAATCATTCTCATTGCTCAAACTGGATTGCAATAGACTTTTGAACAACATATTATCAAATTCATATAAAAGTGAAGGATTGTGGATCACTCAAAAAGTAAATGTCCGTGAAGGCACAACCCACCCTGTGCTTTCCCCTGTGTATGGAGACTTTGGGGCACTTTGTATATTGATAATTAATTATAATTATAGTAAACCCACAATATGTAACTGGGCATCATCAATGTTTTATACAGCTCGAAAATGTTCACAAGTATCATGAGGGCAAAAGACAAAAAAACTTAAAGAATCATAATCATAACCAGAAACACTACAGCACAGCAATAAGGTTTGCTGTCACAGGTACAAGACGCTGACCACACTGTATATTTACACCGATCAGGCATAACATTATGAGCACTGACAGGTGAAGTGAATAACACTGATTATCTCCTCATCATGGCACCTGTTAGTGGGTGGGATATATTAGGCAGCAAGTGAACATTTTGTCCTCAAAGTTGATGTGTTAGAAGCAGGAAAAATGGACAAGTGTAAGTATTTGAGCGAGTTTGACAAGGGCCAAATTGTGATGGCTAGATGACTGGATCAGTGCATCTCCAAAACTGCAGCTCTTTTGGGGAATTCCTGGTCTGCAGTGGTCAGAATCTATCAAAAGTGGTCCAAGGAAGGAACAGTGGTGAACCGGCGACAGGGTCATAGGCGGCCAAGGCTCATTGATGGAGAGAGAAGGCTGGCCCTTGTGGTCTGATCCAGATGAGCTACTGTTGCTCAAATTGCTGAAGAAGTTAATGCTGGTTCTGGTAGAAAGGTGTCAGAATACACAGTGCATGACTGTGGTGGAATTAAGCCCAGATGTACATTGTTAGTAATTAGGTGAGTATGAACATGACAATAGTTGCATCCAAACTGTATCCTGATGAGCCTAAATGCAGTATGCCAAAGGAGTAGTATATCCAAATTCCTAGTATTAATAAACAATAGGTGAGAAATAGCCTACTCCTTCTGCCAAGATTCTGCACTATGGTACTAATCACATAAGGCATAAGGACTGGCAGGGATGAGCTGTCTAAATAAAAAATGGAAGTTTGTCAGGTCAAGTATTATACATTGTTCCTTGTGGTTAAAGCACAGTTGTTTAATAGAACAGAAGTAAATTGTTGTGGGTTTAAACAAGAAAAAACAGCTCGAAAAAAAAAGAGTTTTGGAGTTATTATGACCTCATAAATCACATATGTAGCTAGGACAAACTTTCTGTCCCTAGCTCTGTGTTGTTGTTCTGTTTGTAACTATATGTTGTATGTTGTCTATGTAGCACCAGGGTCCTGGAGAAATGTTGTTTCATTTCACTATATACTGCGTCAGCTCTATGTGGTTGAAATGACAATAAAGCTTCTTGTCTCTCTCTCTCTCTTGACATAGCAATGCCAACATAGTGGATACTGCATGCATATACTGATCAATAAACTGCATCAACATTCAAGCAGTAGGTACTGAAATGAATGCTGTAGATACCGTCACAGTACGCAATTTCAGACATGTTATGACATAACAAGTAATGTGCATCACATTAATGTTAGCTAGTAATCAAAATAAATAGTATTCTTGCTAGATGGCTATATGCTACAGGTATGCCACTTTTGTTTGAGTTAAAAACTCAATCATCATCCAAAACCGTAATGAAGAAGTGATAAAAAATGTGTTTTGGACCTCTTCTATTATTGATTAAATTTTTAATGAATCCCAAAATATCAAGAAGGCAAATTAATTTAGAATTATGTAATAAATGTGTCAAATCATGTTAAATAATGAAATGTGTTGGACAAGAATTTAAAAAAGTATTCTTTTTTATTTTTTGACAAGAATTATCCAAAGCCGGCTGTTTTATTCTGTAAACTGAATATCCATTTACAGCCAACAACTCTTGCAATATTGTGATATTCATGTGTGTGCAGGACAAACACTAGAGAAAAGACCACGGTTAGTGTACTGCTGATTGATTACTGTTGTCTTATACTATTGATATTAACAGCTGAGATGGATAGTCATTTACACCCAGTACTTTGTGTATCAGCTGCATCTTGACAACTTATGATTGCATTTCTCAACTACTAGGGATGCCAGATCTGCCCAAAACAATCTAATATCATTTCAAAACCCTTAAACAAAAACCTACACTCAAACAATGTGTATATGCAGTATTTAATTGTCGGATGGACAATAAAAGCTTTATTCACAGCCATTGGCCAGACATTGACGTATTTTGCTCAGCTTTTGCATTACAAAACATTCAAAAAGAAGACCTCTGCTTTACCCTAATGTTTGAACTGCTTTTTTTTGTAGTGTGTGTGTGGTGTGAGGAATATATAAGTTCAGTATATAAATGATATATTTTACATTACAATTTATTCCTAAAGAGGCAACACCAGCAAGGAAAAACTCCCTGAGATAATATGAGGAAGAAACCTTGACAGGAATCAGACCTTAAAGGGGAAGCCCTCTTCATCTGGGTGAATATAAATGTACTATATGGTCACAATGAGCAGATGCCCAGCACTGGGGAAAAATATGCATGCAGACACACTGTTTACTCCGCTATTTGTTTGCCTTCTTGTTTGCTATATGATTTAGAACATATCTAGGATAAGAGATCTACGGGAAATGCCACTGATGGCATAAAGGAAGCCGGATGACGTCACGCTCTCCATCCGAGCCCTCCCTGATGCTACCATATTCCTCAGAGCTGCTTTCTGCAGCTTTACAGTACAGCTGTATTTGTGTCTGCAAATGATTAAACACTGAAAACCCTCTTCTTTTTTTTCAGGAGAGGTCTCTCCAAGCCTGTGTTTTGAATGGAAATTGTAGAAGTGTAGAGAATCCCAAATGTATGTGTATATTCATGGTGTGTGTGTTTGCATGTGTGTGTGTGTGTTAGATGATACTAGAGATAGAGTAGAGGGACAGATGGTGAGGCTGAGACACAGCCATTAGCCAGAATATCGGTTGATTCCAAGCCAAGAGCTGTGTGCGTGTGGGTTGCAAGCACCCTAGCACACTAACATACTGCCTTTCAATATGCTAAAGTGTCCATATCCTGGACACGCTATAAAATGTTATAATTATAACACTTACTATAACTGCAGTTCGCACTGACCTTTCGTTCACACTTGTTTGTGAAATGAAGTAGCTAGTGTCATTTTTTTTTTATTCTTCTCTTCTTAATGGTTTTATGTTGTGTATCAAATTGAATACTATAAATATTGTTCTTATGTGGTAATCGAGAACATTTGAGGGATTTGATTTGAGATTAAAGTGTTTGTTGAATTAAAACACTGACCATGTGAAAGAAAATAGCTATAATGATCAAGCCATGAGACTGTTGGTTACTGTTGGTGCTACATGTACGCTGGGCTGGCTGAGCAACATCCTTATCTGATTATCTGATTAAAAATTGCACATAATAACAAGGAAATGTCTCGCATTCATGACTTATGTTACACATTATGCAACTTTGCTCTTCCTATATGGCAGAATAAAGGAATATTAATTATGTTTATTATACTTATTTCTTCTTATTATGATTCTTCAAGATGTTTTCTAATGTTCTAATCATAGAATGGTCTTGATGTATTTCTAGATAATTGTGTTTATTTCATGAAAGGAGCTAATTTTATTTTTCATTCTTAATGCTAGATACTGGTTGAGGATGCACTGCTGCCCTGATCAATAGTTTTCTTGCTGTTGCTTCTCTTGGTGCTCTAATGTGTGTGTGTGTGTGTGTGTGTGTAAGCGAGAAGCTTTTGACAGACTGATACAGGAAGTGTGGTGTCACTGATTGATCCCTAGAGCTCTTGTTCATTATCTTGTCTATCATCCTTTATCCATGAACTGACAGATAAAACAAAAGAGAAACAATACATCACAAGGCAACAAAAATGAGAAAGAAAAAAAGAGCATCCACACATCCTGGAGAAAAAAAATGAATGATGGATGTCACTCAAAAAGAAATGAGATTTAAAAAAAAATCTAAAAGTTGGTGACCAGGGGAGCACAGTGCTCTTGTGAACTCAGATTAGTGTCGTTTGTGTCCCCCAAAAATGTGCAAGTGGGTGGATTGGGTACCCAATGTGTGAATGAGTGTGTGTGTGTGTGTGTGTGTGTGTGAGTGAATGAGTGTGTGTGTTTGTGTGTATAGTGTGTTCACACCTTGTGTCCAGTGATCCCAGCATAGGCTCTAAACCAGGAGCCACCAAGACCAGGATAAAGCAGTTACTGAAGATGAATGAATGAATGCAAAGTAGTTACTAGATCTTTAAATATAATTTATCAATGGCACTATTAATGCTAATCAGTTTCTTAATCCATACCTTAATTCTCATGCAATAATCAATCAATCCATCCATTTTCTGTACCGCTTATGCTACACATGGTCAAGGGTATCCTGAAGTCTATCTCAATGGACTCAAGGCACAAGGCGGTGCACAGCCTGCACAGGGTTGCAACCCATCACAGGGCACAATCACACACATAATTTAAAGATGACAAACAGCCTACAGTGCATGTCCTTGGAGTAGGGGAGGAAACAAGAGTACCCAAAGGAAGCCCCTGATGCATGGAGAGAACATGTTAAGTGCACACACACAGGACAGGTGTGGGACTCAAACCCTCGACCCTGGATGTGTGAAGCAACCCTTATCAATTTCTGGAAAATATGAAGAATTGTTCAGTACACCAAAAATTATGCTCACAGCTTCATATTTAAAAAAAAAAAGATGAGATAAATAGCACCGCAGTAATTTGTTAGAGTTGCCCCCCTCACTGGTCCATAGTCCTGGGTTCAACCCTGACCTTGGGTTATTGTCTGTAGAGAGTTTTTCATGTTCTTCCTGTGTCTAAACTGGTTCCTCTGGGTTCCCCAATTCCTCCACCACCTGAAAAGATTGCTGGATAATAAACTGGCTACTTTAAATTGCCCCAGGTGTGAATGAGTGTGTGAAAGTTTGTGCACCCCCACTGTTGCAGAAGCAGTTCCAGAAGATTCATGCATGAATAAAAGACTTTACTGGCATATTAACACTGTCACCCTTCATTAGGGTGAGGGGAAATTTATAGATACAGACATTTTATTAGACTTCCTTAATGAAAATTTATTGATGGTTTCATTTACTAGGGAAAGAGATTGCTATGACTGCTTAACACTGCAGTCAGTTAAAATATTAACAGAAGCTGAGCTGTCAGATAAATAGAAAGTCTGGATTTAAACCATAAGATTTACTACGACTGCTCACCTGGTCTGATCTGCCTGCTTTTTACGCAGTTTCTCCAGGATTTTGTGATCACAGAAATGAACACTAAATCAAATAAAATCTACAATATTCTGAGAAATTACTGCATATTTTCTGCAGATTTAGGCCAACACATATCATATGACATCACAACACGCATTCAGCCAAAGAACTCTTTGAGTCAAGTGTGTTGAACATGAGTACAGCTATCATAGAAGGTAATTACTGTACATGCAGCGGGTACAGGTGCTACTGAAATAAAATTTTCACCAGATGGTTGTAACAACCTATGCAATCCAAAGAAATTAAACCATAGATGTCCATAAATTTAGCCGTGAATAATAATGTGAAATAGACACTGGGAAAAAGTATTGAAAACGCTTACTGAAATGTATTTAATACTTCATTCAAAAGCCTTTGTTGGTAATGACAGCTTCAAGATGCCTTCGGTATGTAGAAACAAGTTGCATGCATTGCTCATTCTTTAAATCTTGAAGGTTCCATGGGCCTCTTCTATGAACTCTGATCTTTAGTTCTTTCCATAGATTTTCAATTACATTCAAGTCAGGTGCCGGGCCATTCGAGCAGCTTTATTTCTTTCTCTGAAGCCATTGACAGTTACCTTGGCTGTGTGTTTGAAGACTTTGCAGTTACTTCACAAATTTTGTAAAAACAGCTGCAGCAAAATCAAACATTTTCGGCCTCACCAATTACAAAATACAATCCAAAATAACTAAATACTGGAGATATTTTGGTCCGTTTTGTACTTATTGGAAATATATAACATTAAAAAAAGAAATGTAAGAAGAAATCACACAGAGTTTGTCTCTGCAAAGCAGAAACATGCCTTATACATGTCTTTGTGTCCCAACAAATTTTTATTATTACTATTATTATTTTTAAGATTTGGAAGTCTCTACACTGGAAAACGCATTTCAGGATTTCAGTTTTAATCAATGACTCACATTAAAGGACAACACCACAGGTGTAGATGGGGAAGGAATGTTTTTCTCCTAAATTATTTTATGAAGGTTTCAAATCATTGATTCAACAAAGCAATCATTAGCATGATTTACTGTACGTACATATATAAAGTTATTTTATAGCATTGTTATTAACATGGCTGGTGGTATATATTTCCTTGAATGAATAAATAACAAACTTTTTACTTTATGGCATTTAGCCAAATTGTACATAACACTTTGAAAAATTAATCATTTCTCAGCAAAAACAATCCCTGACTTTATCCAGAAACGCCACTGCCAACACCCAACAAACTTCTAAATCATTTTTAGATGCCAGTCTGACATCCAACACAGTAGATAGGTGTTGATATTAATCAGAGCCTCAGCACAGTGAGTGAAACCAAATGAAACAAGCCAGTGGGATACATTTGGTCCCATGAGCCATGCGGTGTAAATTGTTCAGCAGAACAAACAGCTACTGAATAAAAACTTGGATTAATAATGCGAAACTGTAAACAATTTTTCCCTAAGGTGTTATGGTGTATTTGTCCAAAAATATTTTCTCTACCTGCTACTTTTAGATGTTCTATTAAGTGCTTCTCTGTCTATTTTCTGACATAAGTTGTTTTTATATGGTAAGAATTCTTTACAGACCATTTTTAATTACGGAAATCAATATAATGGAGTAAGTGGATAAAAGCAGCATAATGCAGATATATAATTCAATGTGTTTCAAATGCTAGTGATTGACAGAAGGGCTCTTATGTGGTTTTAAATACTGCATGACGATGAGGCATTGCTAAAACAGAGAACACAGAGAGTACTTTGTGCTACTGTAGCCCCGATAATCACCAGATAATTACTGCTTATTGTATGACATACATCCGCAAACTCAGTTAATGTGATGTGCCTAGACATGCGCAACACTACCACTGATACTGAACATATTAGTAGGAGAGCATTTACTGTCCTCTTATAAATAAAGGACTCATGACTAACTGGTACTGTATGATTGGCAGAAAGGAAACTATACCAACCTTTCAGCCAGAACGCAAGGCCAGTCTTGATTGTGGTTTTTGCATCTTTAGGATAGGGTAAACATGCCGCTAAGGAGCCTGGATTCATTATTTAATGTCATGAAACGACAAGATAAATAAGCTCTGCTTGGTTGTACTGATCTGTTTTTTTTTATCACTCTTCTGGGAAAAAAAATATGTCGAAAGATTTGGAGGCTTGCCAAGTAAACAAAGCTGATCCACTAGTTATGAGGAGCTTTGCATGTGATGAACAAATTAAGGGTTGACTTTAACTAGACCACGCAATATCACAACAACAAAAAAAACAATGTCCACAAGATGGGTGAAGGCTGGTTGTTGTGCTCAAGAGAAAGAGAATTTGCATTTTGTCACATTTTTAGGGACAAAGACACTGTGCCGTGAAATTATAAGGAACATGGAAAATTATCTTTGTTAGAATAGTGCTCTGACTAAGAAAGTGTGGTTTTGTCATTCCATTTTTTTCACCTGACTGGGGATATGTCCTTCCATCCATCCATCCATCCATCCATCTACCATCTACCATCTATCCATCCATCCTTCCTTCCATCCATCCATCCATCCATCCATCCATCAATCCATTTCCTGTAATGTTAATTCTACACAGGATCACAGGGGACCTGGAGTCTGTCCCAGGGGACTCGAGGCACCAAACAGAGGAAACCCACCCAGGGTGTACAGACAATTTAGTTGGTTTTCACATTTGCAGCGGTATTATTTTAGTGCTATTATGTGCTGCAGCGTGCAATGAAACTTGCATCTACGTGGGTCGCATAGCATAATCCATCAGATATCCAGCAGAATGTGGCTTTCTGCTGCTTGCTTTCAGTGTTTTAGGTGTTTCATGCATTGTGGAAACTTATGATGTCATAATCAGCTAAAACACATGCACAGGTCACTTTTCTCCTGAACAGGCACAGACCCCAGAACAAGCTGTGTTCACATTCAGAGAAATCGCAACACAGATCCAGTGCAAATTGACAGGTAGTCTTAGGTTCGGTACCACTGTGTGCTTCCCTGTCCATGTGACAGCTTTCACATGACCAATTTCTTATGCAAACCATGCTCTGTTTCAGACTCCACTAAAAGTTAATTGCAGTATGCATATCATGCAGCTCTATTCGGGAGTTCATATTAGATATCCTAGTAGATGTGTTCTGAAAGCCCTAGAAAAAGTCCAATATTAAAGCAGCACTTCATCTGCACGTTCAACTCATGCAAAAGTGGTGGTGAATGAATAATAGATAATCATCACAGCAGGTTACACAGCAGGAGAAACACAATACACTTCTTTTCTTTTGTCATTCAGATCTCAACGAGGACAAAAAGAAGACACACAACTCTCTCCGCATCACATTCAGCACGTGTGTTTTTTCTTCTGAAATTCAAGAACCTGTGTCATTATGGTCAGTGATGGTGATATAAAAATACAGCATAAAACATAGCTTGAAGTGTCTTCTGATAACGGATAGTGTTCTAGATAAGTTTCTAGTTTAAGGCATGTCTGAATTAAAACATGAATGATTGTGCTATCAAACAAGTGGCAGCCAGGACTGGAACACACAGCTTCAATTATCCCAAACATTTCCTTTCCTACCCACCAATATTTTCTACCTCCCGCAAGGATTAGCTAGAAAGCTTCTGACTTGTATTCTTCACTTAGTATAGTTATCTTTTCCTAAAAGTTTCACTTTTATTTACTAAACAATATGATTTTAGATATTTAAATAACTAGCTGGGATATTAAGGGGATATTTTTTTTAGCTATTCATATATACCAACCTAATAATACATTTCTGAAGCTCTAGCTGTTTAGCTTATATTCTCTAGTGTGAACTCCTCATTGTCTGGCAAGCTAGGCTGTTTATAGCAAGCGAAAGCAAACTAGCTTTAAAATGATGTCGGCTTGGCATATCACAGTAAAATTTCGGTTTATCCTGTAGGATCTTTTTTTAAAAATAAAAATTATATAAGTTTTATTTTAAATATCATTTTTTTAAATATATATTTTTATTATTTTATTATTGGAACTCTACTTGTATTTTACTGCAAATAATGTCTTTGGTATTGAAAAGTTATTGCAAAATACACAGGGTACTTTATTTTATTTTATTTTACTTTATTTTAATTTTTATTTAAATATTTTACTTTTTTACAAAAATAAAAATTAGAGTATTTATCCTATTATTAATATATATAAATAAAATAATTAAGAAACCATTCCATAAATATCTTAATCTGTACTGGTCATCAATGGAACACAAAATTTTATTTCTTTAATGTAAAGCTTACACATACGATGCTGAAAATTATATATGACAACATGCACTGTTTTTTCAAGTAATTACGCTTCAATTTCATCAATTCATAAACGCTCTTAAAATATCACACTGAATTCCCTTATAGACCTGAGACCTGAATAGGAACCCAGATGGACCTTATTAAGAGTCCTGTAGAAGTGATTCTGCAGGATATTTATGTCTTGTCCTATAAGACAGCTCCTATAGGAATCTTATAGGAATGGTTCCAAAATATGAGAGAAATTCTAATTAAAATCCTGTACTAGTTTCTTATAGGAATCCTTTAGGATTTTTTGACAAGTAGAACAGAGTAATGTAACGTAAAGTACCTGTTTTAAACCACAGGAGAAGACTTAAAATATTAAGTCTTGCCCGTGGTTACACTCATAAAAAGTTCCGGTCAAAATTTTAAGAAATGAAATTGCAAAAGAAAGAATATTTTTCTGGGTAATTTGTTCTAATGAAGTCTAAAGTGATCTTGAAGTCCCATATCTAGCATTTGTCTAATGAACCCTTAGCCACAAAGTAATGAAACAGCCCTTAAAATGACCCGTGGAATTCAACCAATGGTAAATGAACAAAGGAGAATTAAATACAGGCTAATAGGAGATGAAGAAATGCTAAAGAAAGAAATGATTAGGATGAAGCAAGCTCACTTACACAATACACAAAGACATGCACATGTGCTTTATACACAAACACACACGCTCTTCAAAAATAGACCATGATACTCAGGTGTGATGGACAGGTGTGACTTTCTGCAAAGCTGTAAGGACTTAATTACCCTCTTCATCTGAAACCCAGCTATCACGCACCAATTTACTCCCGGAAGCTTGCAATATGAAAACTAGTCACAGTTTAGAGCTCAGAATGAGAGATTTCTAGGAGAAAAGAGAAAGCTTTAAAATGAGATGAAACCCTGTTACTGTATATATTTTATTCTTCAGTTATTTATACAGACCACTATGCATCAGTGTACTGCATTCACACACACCAAACATACAACATGCATAAACAAACATGATTGAAATATATAAAATAATGATTTCAAAATGTACAAAGCTCTTGAGCAAAAAGCATTTTATTTAAATTAAAAGCTGTAGATTTTTATTTATTTATTTATTTATTTATTTATTTATTTATTTATTTATTTATTTTTAAGATGCAGTGTTCTTGGTGCCGACCAGCCAAATGTCCTATATTTGTGGATATATGTGGATATAAAAACACATATCCCAACATATACACAAATAAAAGCCTATTCTTAAAAAAAAAAAAAAAAAAAAGAAGCAGAAGGAAGAAAAAGAAAAAGCTGCATCAGACCACAATATCTACATAATATCTCATCTAAAAATCCTTCACTTGAACTGATTGGGGACTTAATCACAAAAACACAAATCACGACCCGTTCTATGTGTGATGTTGGTTATGTTTTGTTATGTCAAATTTTTCCCAAAAACATCACCCAAATACTCTTTGCACAAAAAAACACCCCTCT
The DNA here is from genome assembly GCF_019097595.1 of Hemibagrus wyckioides. Classification (NCBI taxonomy): domain Eukaryota; kingdom Metazoa; phylum Chordata; class Actinopteri; order Siluriformes; family Bagridae; genus Hemibagrus; species Hemibagrus wyckioides. The sequence continues at coordinate 11,097,400 of NC_080713.1, forward strand.
AATTCTGTCCCTTTCACATATCCAGGGTACATCTTTGCTGCTGCTTAATTACTTTTATCCACCCAGGAGAAGTTTCTTGGATGAGCCATAGCTATATAGTACTTGATTGTATATGTTATTTAATCTATATTTATATATTGTTTGAGGGCTACGTTTAGATACTTGGTAATAAGCCTTGTTTTACTTAACATTTGTCGTTATTAGAAGTACACACATTTCCACTGTTATATCCGTATTCACAGTCACACATTCATGCGATCTCATCTGATTATTTCACCACATCTTATCACACGTTAGCCTATATCTATTTATTTACACCTGCTTTTCTTTCTGCTGTTACAGCCATCCGTGGAGGTCTACATATACTCACTTCCAGGGAAACAAGTCCTTAAGTTCATAAACGCATTAACAGTTTTAAAGTAAAGAGATAAATGCATTTCCGAAATGTTTCACAGAATAGCTTTAAAATGCCATCAAGTTTAACTGATTGCACCAGCAGAAAGAGGAGGGAACTGGAATTAAGACGACTTTATACTAAAATTGAAACAGCACCAAACTGTCTCTCACTTTTCTATGTTCCTTTTGTACATCAAACTTCAAAAAATACTGAAATAACATTAAGAAATAGAACACGTCAACTGAATTGCGATCCAGTTATTAAATAAACCCAGAGTTTTACCTGTAAATCCACCTGCTGCTCTCTACGGTCACTCCTCTTTCCTTTACAGTCTAGAGCTCATCACCCCGTCTCTCTCCACTCTACTGTAAGAGCGCAGTGTGAGGATGAGCAGAGCTGAAGGAGGAGGAGAAAAGAGCAGGAGGTGGGAAGAGGAGGGGCAACAGGGAGAGGGAAAAAAGACACAGAGGAAAAGCAGAGGGAACAGGAGCCCAAGCAAGAAGTGAAGTAAATAGGAAATAGTAGAGTGGACAGAAGAGGAAGCATGACAATGTAAAAGTAACGAGTAGAATGGATGATGGGAATAGAAGAAGGAGGAATCAGAGGAGGAAGTGTAGAAGAAAATGCTTAAAAAAAGGATCTATCTATCTATCTATCTATCTATCTATCTATCTATCTATCTATCTATCTATCTATCTATCTATCTATCTATCTATCTATCTATCTATCTATCTATCTATCTATCTATCTATCTATCTATCTATCTATCTATTACTACTACTACTAACTACTACTACTAATAATAATAAAGGCTCAGAATCCACCCTGTCCAGGTTAAAGTGGTTACTAATGAATGCTAAACTCTCTATTTCTCCATTTCTCTATGGACAAAGAAAGCCAGTGTGGGACAAAGCTTTTTTTAATTTTTTTATTTTGTTGAGGTAATTGAGGTAATGCTTTTATTTCCTCTGCACAATGCTAAGTGCACACTTTAAAAAATGATGAAGACTCCTAAGAAGCGAGGCCACCATTATTGCATAGGAGCGAAATAAATACAGTACAGACAACTGTACTGCCTCAGCTGGGAACAGTGGACTGACAATCAGGCATTCAAATTATACATCATATTATCAGAAAAGTGCAGGTTTACAAAAAAGACAACACTCTATATCAATATCAATACTTATTTAGAAATTCTAGAAGGCGTGCATTGCACACCTATCAGATGGATTCTATATGGTGGAGGTCTAGGGATGGTCACTCCTTTACTAACTCTCAGGTCACACACTTGGCAAGCCGAGTAGGATAGACCTGAAATGCACACCTGGCAGATGGAGGTACAGGGCATGTCTAAGGGGGTGTGGCCTAAAAGAAAGCAGCAAGAGTGCAATAGGAGGACACGTTCTAATCCTTTCTCTCGTTATTTATTCATGAACACTTATAATCTAATCTCTATCTGACACAAACACACATCTTATAGTGTTTGTGAAGACCTCCATTGCTACAATCTTTAATGCACATTAACCTTAGTAACTAAGGCTTGACTTTTTCAAGTAAAACAAAACAAAAGTTTGTCTCCTTTCTTGTGGGTACCAGCCACAATGGAAAAATCAAATATTCCATTCTGTGTCCCCGCCATGATAAAAACATGACAACACACACACACACACACACACATTTATTGGTTCTGTCATGTGCAGGGGAAAAAGAAGGAAGTAATTCCTGTGAAATTGGTCGGCCTCACCATGGCAACTGACCTATATAGTAGAAGAGGTGTGAAACACTGTCGGAGCCCTCACTTGGTGCCCAACCACCCACCCACACACACACACACACACACACAAACAGAAAACTACATGCGTGTGAATTCTTTTCATGTGAACCATATAGAAACTTGCAAATTAACTTTATACTAATTGACAATATCTTCATTTCTCTCGGTCTAATTTACACACTTGCCAAAACATTTTCGAAAAGAAAGAACACATTGGTTAACACCAAAAGTCTCAAAAAGAGCACGGAAACCAACTGGGACCAAGATTTCTTTTTCTGGTTAAGAACAACCTCTTCACAACAGATGACAAGAACAACTTTCAGGAGGTAGGTGTTTCTGTGTCAGTGCCAACAATCTAGAAAAGACTTCACCAGAGACCACAGAGGCTTTACCACAAGCCTCAAACACGGGAAGGACCAAATTAGAGAGTGAGCCTGTACAGTTCTAGAATAACATCTTATATACAGATGAGACAAGGGTCAACTTTTAGCAGAATGATAGGAAAAGTGTGTATAAGGGAATGAACTGCTCATGATCTAAAGCATATTACCTCATCTCATAGCATGTACATGTATAGCTGCCAGTGGAACTGGTTCCCATATGCGTATTGATGATGAGACTGCTGTCAAAAATAGAAAGATGAATTCTGAAGTATATAAGGCTATATTATCTGCATAGATTCAGGCAAATGCTTCAAAACTTATTGGATGGCACTTCACACTGGAGTATATTTCAGAAACAGCCTCAAGTCAATCACTTGACCTGAATCCAATTGTGCAAGCATGTCACATGATGTAGGTGACAAAACACCCCAAGAATGAGGAGAAACTGCAGAAACCTGCAGCAAAGGCCTGACAGAGCATCACCAGGGACGAATCCCAGCATCTGGTGACATCCATTAGTAACAGACTTCAGACTTTTTATTTTATGATTGCTAGTTTGTTCAATTATTTTGGTCCCTTAAAAAGGGGGGACACATCTAAAAAGTGTTATTAAAATAACATCAATAACCAGATATTTATGTACCTTACTGTATATAGTATAATGTACATACAATATAGTCTTTCTCTACAATAGCAACATATTGAATCTTTTTTATTTGACATTTAACTAAACCGTAAAGGTTATCTCAGAAGAAAAACATCTAGAGGTCTAGTAGGTCTAAATGCACATGTAATCAGAGAGAGAGAGAGAGAGAGAGAGAGAGAGAGAGAGAGAGAGAGAGAATGAATGAAGGAAGGAAGGAAGGAAGGAAGGAAGTAATATAAATTTAACAAATAAAGGCTTACATGGTATTAGTGCACCAGGATGAACTGGTTCAGGGACAAGTTGTTAGGATAAGGTCTGATGAGACACACTTAACCAATGTTCCTTCCTTCATTCCTTCCTCCATCCATTTATCAATCCATTATTTTAATTTAAGGTTAATCTATACATAAATGCATAATAGAAATGTAATGCAGAACTACCCATCTCATGAGATCTGTATTGCCTGTTGCTTATACTGTCCATCCTAAACACTCCTGGTTTGGAGAGCCTATAGACCAAATAAATACTTATTACAATGGTGAAAAAAATACTGATATACTTTTAAATGTACACAGATTTCTGCCACCCTCTTGGTTTCTGTAATGCATTTTTGTCTCTATGACAGATTACCCTCCTGTCTGTTCCCATTATCGTCTGTCTCTACCTGTTACTTGCCTCTCTGCATTCTCATTCTGGTAAGAGCTACAATCTCAATTCTCGATTTCACTGCTCTTCACGGCATGAATACAACCTATACACAAGCATGTGGGTGGTTTTTCAGGTATTCTGTACCTAGCTATGTAGTTTGTTTGCCCTCATATTGCACTAGCCAGGCCCTAACCATGACACTATGGCAACCAGCAGTAACTCATGACAGGAAGACACACCGCAGAGAGGTGCAAGCAGATTATATATAAGGTGTTATATACAGTCAATGGATATGAGGCCACAAACATCACTTCTTTTTGAAAGCAGAACTGTGAGAAGTTCAGAGAGTGGGAAGCAGCTTAGAAGGGGTTTGTTAAAAGCAGCATGCATTACAAAACTTTGATAAACCAAATGCGAAAAAATAGGTTTTAGGGATTTGCTGAAGCACTGTAAGCTTGTAAGTCGTGCCATCCATGATACTAAAACCATCAGGAAGGCATGCCAAGTCAGTCAGTTTTCTAAGATGTTGAATATTCAGCTGTTGCAAAGTAGAATATGTCTTAATCTTCTTAAGCTTGTACATCTACTATTTAGGTCCATCCTTACCTCAAAAGACTGCTGCAGAGATGTGTACAGACTCTTGTTTCACTGGATACCACATTAGCAGATCTGTTTTCCTCTATCTCACTCTGTGTTTTAAAACCCAGATAGTTAGCTGTGCAGAGGGCAGGATGGCTTAGTGATTAGTGCATTTGCCTCACATCTTCAGAGTTGGAGTATAATGCCTGCCTCCATCTTGTGTGTGTGTGAAATTTCCATATTCTGGTCATGCCTCAGGGGTTTCCTCCAGGTACTCTGGTTTCCTTCACTAGTCCAAATGCATTCATTGTAGGTTGACTGATGATTCTTCCCTGTGATAGATTGGTACCCTGTCCAGGGCTTTCCCCACCTTGTGTAGTGATCATTCTGCGAAAATGTATGGATGGATGGATGTAAGGATGGATGGATGAATAGTTAACCTTCCTCTGTCAGAGCAAGGGAAACACAAGTAAAGAAAGTTTTTTCTTGTGTCACTGGGATTTTCATGCATCAATATGAATCCAGTTGCAATCTTATTCCCATGCTGTCTGATAACATTCCATAAGTCTTCACCTTACAGGTTATGAAAGTTATCACCTGTCCCCCATACAGAGAGAAAACACTTTCATTTCCTCAACTTTTCCTCCACTCACAAATCCAGTTTGTGTAACACTTGGCAACTCTTGAGACTGATTGTGGCCCAATTCTTATAGCCAGACAAACAAACAGCTAAATTCTGTGTTTGGTTTGGATTCTGCTTCTTGTATGAGTCACTTTGGAGAAATGAATTTGCTAAATAAATAATTCAAACATTCGTCTCTTTCATCTTCTTCTACAACTGCTATTACTTAATGCTATTTTATTGCCTAATAATAATAACCCTAACTGTAAAGGTAGGAAATGGCTGACACAAGCTTTCTTGGCACATAGTTTGTTGCTATTGTAATCATTTTGGGTATAAATGTCCAAAACACCTTGAAAACTCTACCCACTGATTACTAGTTTAAACCAAATTTCAGTATATCACATAACAAGCTTATGAAATTGGGACAGTGGTGGCTCAGCGGTTAAGGCCTTCTGCTGTTGATGTGAAGGTTATGAGTTCTCAGCACCATAAGCTGTCTCTGTTAGCTTCTTAAACACGACCCGTAACCCTCAACTGCTCTGTTGTATCCTTTCTCAAGTGTGAGTTGCTTTAAATAAAAAGCTTAAGGTAAAGGTACATGAAATTGAAATAGTGGAGTCGCTCTGCTGGTTCAGATAAAGCACGCTGATTTATTGTCCTTCAGGGCAATAAACCAATACGTCTTTTTCCTAAACTGATCATGATGTGGGTAATCTTCCTCTAAAATGGCCAAAGATTACATTTTGTAATATGACAACGCTTTGATGTGCCAATTGAATACCAAAACATTTCCCTTTGTGGATGTTCTGACAGAAAGAGAGGAAAAATGAAAGGGAAAATGAAAGGAAAGGAAAAAAGGTCTAAAATTGTAGTTATTTTACAGCAGCTGTAATGCATGAGTTATGGGCACTTAAAAGTCTTAATGAGAAGACATTTCTCATTCAGTCCATCTGCTCTCTCTCTCTCTCTCTCTCTCTCTCTCTTGCCCTCTCTGTTTCTCCACCTTTCTAATACAAATCCCAAACAATGCAGAATTCCTCTAGTGAGACTAATATCAGCTAAGTACAACGTGTTCTTACATAGGAGAGATAACATATAGGGAAGAATAATTACTGATCCAATATCAATACTAAATAAAATATATAGTATGACAGTATATCCTGTCATTACCAGGCATTTTTGTTTTACTCATGAGAGTCTTTAAAACACATCTAAATTTTGGAGGAATTGTACAAATTCAGCATTACTCTTTCAGGAGAAAGTTACAAAGTATAACAGGCTTTTATTTGCACTTCCATGGTATTTTGCTTTATTGGAAGTTGGAACATTATTCCATAAATTAGAGAACTTAAATCACATATATAATGACTCTTTGAATAACAGAAGGAAAAGAAAAATCGAAAAGCAAATCGTGTGATTTATCCTAATGTTTATCTGCTCTGGTACTGCAGATAGAAATGAGCTAGTTGCTAACTCTGGAACTAGTCTCAGCCTCAACCATTGGCTGAATGTCTGTTGCATATGTTACACAAAATTGGAAACACTTCAGGAATTTTGAAGTTGTCATCTAATTGGTTGGAGACATCTGTGTATGTTTTTTAACAGTGGAACAGCCTGGAAACAAAGCCGCCATGACGCTGTACTTCCCTCATAGAAGAAGGAAGCTGTTGTGTTTACAACTGTGACAATGAGCACTTCTGGGGATCAGCTAACCGCTGGATTTTCCAAATGCTGTGAAGTTTACAGAATAGATTCATTAATTTGCCTGACTTTATATATAGGTTTATATAATAAACCGATTTATATAGTCTATATAGTCTATTTTTGTAGAGAATTCGACATAACATTTTCATGCCCTTAAACATGAAGCTAACAGTGACTGGTTGCTTTACCTATTGCTTGTCAGACAGATGCTCTCTTGGGTGGTCCTTGGCCAATCAAAGCTGCTATGAAGTCCAGACGTTCTGCTATGAGACTCATCTGGAACATTATTCATATATTTAATTTTTATATGTTCTATATGCTGCAAGAAAAGTCATCTCAGCAAATATCATATTTATCTAATATTTTCTGTTAGAAAATTGCAGATACAGATTTATTAATGTCAAGCTTGAAATAGTCTTTTATTGGCAGATCAATTCTTTGTAGAATAAATGTTTGAGGAAAGAAATTATCTGCATTATCTTAAATGAATAAAAGCATCCAAAAACCATCACATAATAAGAAATATTTGATACATCATATTCAAGAAATCTAATCAGAAGCAATAATGATGACAGATTTAGGGACAGATCAGGGTCTTCTTCCTCATATTAGACCTCAGTGTCTTCAATACATTACTATACTAATCTGTATAGTATAGCTGCTCCAGTGAATAAAATTGGCATATAAAATTAGAAATGACCATGAGAACAGAAGGCTGAAAAGACGGCAAAAAAGAGGCAAAATAAAAGTGGCAAAAAAAAGAAGAAGAAAAGAATCAGAAAGCGAGACAAAGAGATAATGTGCCTGAAATTTAAGAAAAGTATGTGTGAGTGAAAGGCAGAAATAAAGAGAGAGAGAGAGAGAGAGAGAGAGTGATAGAGAGAGACGAGAGAGACGAGAGAGACTGCTCCCCTTCTCACTAGAGACAGACCTCATTATAAACTAGGACACTATATAGGGCAGAGCAGGAAAAAAATCATGCATGAACATGAATTCAATGCAGCAATCGTCCGAACATCTCTCTCTCTCTATCTCTCTCACACACACACACACACACACACACACACACAAACACACACACAGACACACACGCACACAGAGTGTTATGCAGAGGTCATATGATTTTGACCTGTCATGTGTTGTTTATATAAATGCAGAAAAAACACAGCACTGATAAACATGTTAAACATTTTCAAAGATGTTGATTAAACCCAGCGCTGATCATTAAAGCTGAACTCTAACCTATTTTAAACGAAAACCTTTGAAAACAATGCATTCCTGCTTGGATGAACATTGTGATGAGGTTGAAGGTTGTTCCATTACTTTATGAGCTTCAGCGAAGTTTGTTACCCGAGTGTTAAATGAAATGTAATTGCACAGTGTGCCTATGTACCATGAAGGGCACTTTAGTTAAAACTTTTTTCGTTATTATTATTAGTAATAGTACTATGAAAGCCACTTATCAAGACAAATCAAGAGACTTTTATTGTCATTTCGACCATATATGGTTAAAGCAGGACACACTGAATGAAACAACATTCCTCCAGGACTCTGGTGCTATATAAAACACAGAGCCATATAAAACAATGCAGACCTAGGCCTAAAAAAGAGTAAAAGAAAAAATTAATATATATATATATTACTTATCACTGTTATAAACTGTTATACATATAACTAAAAGGTTATATTATTATTATTATTATTATTAATAATAATAATAATAATAATAATAATAATAATAATAATAATAATGTTAATTTAAATAAAATAAGTAGTATTAGTACGAGGTAGTTGTAGTGGTGGTAGTAAAAGTAGTAGTTGAAGGAGGAGTAATAATAGTAGCAGTCCTAGTAATAGCAGTAGCAGTAATAGTACCATGAATGCCACTTATAACTAAAAGGTTTTAATATTAAGTAGTAGTAGTAGTAGTAGTAGTAACAGTAGTAGTAACAGTAGCAGCAGCAGCAGAAGGAGGAGGAGTAATAATAGTAGTAGAAGTGATACTAATAGTATTTGAAATAGTAATGGCAACAACATTAGTAGTAGTAGTAATAGGAGTTGTAGTAATAGAGGAGTAATAGTCATATAAGTAGCAGCAGTAATAGAAACAGTAACAGGAGGGAGAAGGAGTGATAGTAGAAGTATTAGGAATAATAGTAGTCATAATAGTAAGTAGCAGCAGTAGTAATAGTAGTACTATTGTAGAATTAGCAATAGAAGCACGATATGACTAGCAGTAATATATTAGCAATATAGTAGTAATAGTAGTAGGTAGTAGTAGCAGTAGAAATAGTAGTTGTACTAATAGCAGAAGTAATAGTGGTAATACTAACAGTAATAAGTAGTAATAGTAAGAAGAATTTTCACACGGTTTTCTGGTGCATATAATAAAAATATAGTTTTCCTAATGAGGATCACTCACCTCATCTCTCTCTCTCTCTCTCTCTCTCTCTCTCTCTCTGTGTGTGACATCATCAATGCTTCCCTCCAGCAGATATCATAAATCACAGAGTCATGAAACAAGGACACACGTTAACAGAAGGATAAATTTACTCTCTGCTCTGGAGAGGGAGCTCCTCCTCTGGGACCTGCAGTGCAGTCAACATGAAATACCTGAAACCAGGGGACTTGATGGGAGAATACTTATCATGGTCATTCAAGCAGTTACTTAAAGGCCATTTCTACACAATGAGTATCAAAAGGACCTTTTTATACTTTTGTAAATGGAAATCTAGAAATGTGGGATCACCTATAAGACAATGTAAATTCCAACAAGGTTTTAATGTTACAGACTGTAATAGAGAACTATGTGGGAAATGGAAAACCCAGTGAAATAAGTGAAGATTATTTCCAGCAGATTTTTTCCCCCACTGTTTAGATGTGCTATATGGGTAATGTACGAAAACCGGCTACCCATTATACTACCAATTTCAACCACAACAACATCATACCAAGAAGGAAGCATTTTAATATGTAATGCTTTATGTGAGGCAGCAAACTGACACAACTCCTGGCTGACCTCAGGTTTACTGTGATTGGGTTTTCCTCTTATGTCCTAATAATATGCTTCAAAAATGACTTGGGTGTTTATGATTTTGATTCTGGTGTCCCATCCAGGATGCATTCTTGCCTCACAACCAGTGCCCCTAGGAAAGTCTCTACATCCATTGCAACCCTGAACAGAATAAAGTTGTTAGTGAAGATGACTGACTGACTGACTTACTGACTGACCAGCTGGCTGAATGACTGACCAACTGACTGACCAACTGACTGACCAACTGACCAACTGACTGACTGACTGACTGACTGACTGACTGAATGAATGAATGAATGAATGAAAGTGCGATTTATTGGGATCTGCAAAAGACAGTCAGGAAAAGATGATGGTGATACTAATTATAAAGCCTCAGTAATGCAGAGATAAGCAGGGCATCCATCTCTACCTGTTCTCAATGCTTCCATTCATCCTTTCGTCCATCCTCTCCCTCTCTCTACTATCCTTTCATTCATCCTCTCCTTCTCTCTCTATCCATCCTCCTCTAATTGCTCAACATCTTTCCTTCCATCTTCCTCTCCTTTTCACATTCTTACTATATTCATTCTCCTTGACCTGTTCACAATGTGCTTTACTTTACTCACAACGTAAATAATATTAAATAGTTTTTTCCTGAGTTTGATGAATAAATACTGCCACATAGTGGTCACAAGCACAAACTGCATGTCCTTAGATTTAAAATTTTTTACAATGCAATTGTGTTATAGCAAAAGCAACATCACTGAAAATCTATAGTGTGTGTGTCTGTGTGTGTGAAATTAAACTGACATTAAAATTGTACTAAAATAAGCAATTGCATTACATGTAACTACATTTTACATATTTGGTGCTTATCCAGCATGACCTACAGTATAGATGTGCTTTGAAAAGTCTATCAATGAATGCATCAATCACTGGTTTAGTATCAACTGGTTTAGTCATGGACTAGGAGTACCATCAGTCTAAAAACTCTATTGGGCAGGTACTACAGCAAGAAAAGCACAATGATGTTGTTTTGCTTCCTTTTTATTTATTTGTTCAAAAGGCAGGTCATCTGAAGACGTCCAGTGCCTCAGCTGTTTAAAGGACGCTCATTCCTCCACCTAGTCACCAGAACAAAGAAGAGTCTTGATGCATGCCTTCCTTGTACCCTGAGAGATGATGGGATCAGTCAAGCAGTGCTAGAGGATCAGAGGCAGTGTGGTGCAGTCAAGGGAGTGATAACTGCTTTGAGGTAAGTGGATGCTGGTCCAGTTTTGGCTTTGAAGGCAAGCATCAGTGTTTTCCTGCTTTATTTTCAGTGCCTTCTCCATTCCTTATCTCTTCTAATCTGCTTTCTGTTTCTGCATTTTGTGCTCAGCTATACAGCATTTCTCCATATTCAATCCTGTTCAATATAAATATATATCATGACTTTTTTCTTCTGATGCTTTATGTTCAAAAGTCAGGACAGCTTTAGCACTGCAGATGTTACTGCATTGGTCACATATACAGGTTATACTATTCTGGCCTTTCCTGAAGGCCCATACACATTAGGCACATCATTATGAAGAGGTTTATGCCTAGGTTTCTCTATGTGGACATCCTGGACAGATCCTGGATCCTGTGTCTTGCCTCTTTTACCTATTTCTCTAACATTGGCTTCAACCGGTTATCCTTGAAGTCCTCACTCACTGCTCACAACACAGTTTGGGAGAACTTTGAAGTAGGGCAACTTTGAAATTCTCCATGGAGGAAAGATACAGCTACCCATTTCCACTTTTTAGTTTAAAAAGAAAACTATGCATAGTGCATATAATATATTCTTCACATTTGAGAGTGTGTGATGAACAGAAGACAACATTCATAACCACATCTGAACTTTATGATTTTCCAGTCATGTCTTTTACTCTAATAAATGATAAGTGATAGGACATTTAAATGAGAATGTCATTTGCATCTTGATATCGATGAACAGGAGCAGAGCTGAGACAGACCACTGACAGTCTCACACATACCTTGAATGCTTTTGAATTTCTAACCAAGAAAGCAGATAGAACTGTCACTGCACCCATGTCCATTCACCTTTAGTACCTCCCACAACAAAGAGCCATAACAGATGATAGATGACTAGATTATGATGCAAACTGAAGCTCTGAAATAGGTTGGGCACTTTCAGGCAAAGCTCTGCATCAATGCTTGCGTTGTTTTCTTGTAAAAATGGATGAAGATCTTGTTTAGCAATTGCTTTAAAGGGGAAAGAGGGGGAAAAGGAAAAATGGAGAAGCCATATAACACTGTGCAAAAGTCTTAGGCAACATTTTTTTACAGATTTATTTGTATACAAGAAACATGGCTAAAATTTTAGATTTTATTGTTTTAAAACTATTAGAAGGAGAGAAAGAGAAAAAGACAGAGGAGATGGGTGTGTTGTATTCATACGTTACATCTATTAGGAACAATTCACCCCAACACCAGCAGAGGGCCCCCTCCCCTGAATATTAAGGGCTCGGTCTTAACCAATGAGTAGCAGAAACATTTCAAAATGTTGATCTTCTTCCTCTGAAGCCATCGCTTTGTCGCTTTGAGTTTGTGCTTTGAGTCATTATTGTGCTGGAAGCTGAAATTTTAAAATTGATGTATCTGTGACTGGTATCTTGATTAGAAGGAGCTTTAATTAACCAGTAGGTACTGGCTAGCTATTCAGCTCCTTCAACAAGTGCTCAACCACATGGTGAACCACATTACTTTAAATATATAATGTTCCTAAAATCATCTCTAATTTTTTGTAGAGATCTCAAATGGAAACCAGATATGATATCCAAGGGCGGACTTAACCAGTAAGCGAGGTAATAAGCAGCTGATTAGGGCCCTGACCAATACCAAGAAGCCTATATAAATCATATAGTACTTATTACTTTTCTATCATATATTGTATGGTCTGTCTATAACCATTAAGATTTTAATGTTTTTATTACATCTTTTCAAATGCGCCCCCCCCATGATTCATGAATAGTGGAACGTTCCTATCGTTCTGCACATGCGCAAGATTCCCATACCTGGAATCGCTTAGGGCCCCCAAATCACTAAGTCCGCCCCTGATGATATCAAGAAGCTCAAGTTCCAGAGCTAATACATCAAAAGATACTACAAAAGTAAAAAACTAAAAAATATTAGGCAGCAAGTAAACATTTTGTCCTCAAAGTTGCTGTGTTAAAAGCAGGAAAAATGGGCAACACCTCACAAGAGCTGCAGTTCTGGAGATGACCTGATCCAGTCGTCTAGCCATCACAATTTGGCCCTTGTGAAACTCGCTCAAATCTTTACACTTGTCCATTTTTCCTGCTTGTAACACATCAACTTTGAGGACAAAATGTTGACTTGCTGCCTAATATATCCCACCCACTAACAGGTGCCATGATGAGAAGATCATCAGTGTTATTCACTTCACCTGTCACTGCTTATAATGCAATGCCTGATCGGGGTAGGTATGCTCGTTGTCATGAAAACTGTAAGGTGTGCTGTCTTTTACCAATACAAAAAAATACCAAAACCATAAACTGCGGATTTGTACCAAAATTTACTGCAATTGAATTCAAATTCAAATAAAACATGAAATCAAATCAAAAAGTAAATCACAGTCATGTTGTGAGTTTAGATTTAATCAGTGCACTGCTGAAACAGGGAAAGGAGGGAGTTATAATCCAAATATTTCACAAAAATGAAGTGCTTTTTGTAATTAAAAAAATTTGCATAAAAACAGGAGGCTGGAAACCACACTATGGAGAGTGTATTTACAGATCCTCATGAGGGCATGAGCTGAGGTATGCGAGAATTGTGTGCATGAGTGGAAGTGTGCGCATGCCTCGGTGTGGGTTTAGAAGCACTTCCTGTGGACAATGGAAGGTCCTGCCTCTTCATACTCATCCTTGCTGATCCACATCTGTTGGAATGTGGACAGAGAAGCCAAGATGGAGCCTCCAATCCAGACTGAGTATTTACGCTCAGGAGGAGCAATCATCTACGAGAGAGAGAGAGAGAGAGAGAGAGAGAGAGAGAGAGAGAGAGAGATATTTTGGGTTATTTCAAAGTGAGAGCAAGAATTAATTCAATCTTGAGAAAAAGAAAACAGTAGTAGTTGGAAATATTGAGGCATTTGGATCATTGTGGTGAAAACAAAACATTTCCTTGGTGATTCTGCTAAAACAATTATAGTAACACTTTACAATATCCGTATATGACTAATCCAGCACTAATCCCTGAAGTAATCCTTACTTAAATATGAAAGAATGATGAGTTAAGGCATGTACTAATCACAAACTAATCAAGAGCTAACCTTAAGTATGATGTGAGTCTTAACAAGTAAGTACATGTTAGTATATGTTTGTTAGGAAACGTATTAATAAACACGATGGGGTAAATTAAATCAGACACCAGAATATAATTTTATAATACAGTAAATGTTATTCAATAATAGCATCTGCTGAAGGAATAAATGTTACTGTGTTCATTTGTAGGGATATAAATGGAGACTGATGCAAACAGAGTTGAGATGATTATTGGTGCTCATTTATAGTGAGTCTTTCTACATTCATTAAAAAGAGGATCACAGTAAATTATTATTATTATTATTATTATTATTATTATTATTATTATTATTATTATTATTATTATTATTATTATTATTATTATTAGTCATCCAGTGGCACACAATGTTTGTGTACAAAGCTGCATATTGCAAATTATATACATATAAAATGATTTTCTAATGATTATATAATGATGTTTAGATTTAATTCATATTCTTTCATGTAGCACAGGTTTGATTCAATTTACTCCTACATGTTGAATAACAGCAAGCAAACATGCTAATGCACTTAATGTGGTCTTTAAACATGTTATTCATAAGACTCATGGCATAGTTAAGGTTAGATCTTCATTAGTATGTATTGGAGTAAGTATTAATTCAGCAAAACGTGTTAAAATGACATTATACTTATAGATCTAAAATGGATTAAACAGAATTATTAAAGGTGCAGTAGATAATAGGTTGTATCTGGAATAAATCTGTTTCTGCAAAAAAGTCAGTGGAGGAACATTGTGTAGGTCTGGTGTGTGTAAGGTTCTAGTACTAATCTGCAAAGTGTGTGTATAGAAAACTGCTAATTGATTAAACAGAAAAAATATGTGGAATGATCACACAGAGAAGGAATGCATTTACACCAATCAAGCCATCAAATAAATAAATAAATATATAAAGCAGAAAAGAAAAGGAAAGAAAAAAATATATAAACATAAAATATTTCTGTTTAAAAAAATTGAGTGCCAGATAAGAAAAAGAAAAAAATCACTTTAAATGAAATTAAAACAGTCAAACAGAAAACTTTAACAGATAAGATAACTGATATGAAAATAGAACATTACCTTGATCTTCATGGTGCTGGGAGCTAAAGCCGTGATCTCTTTCTGCATCCTGTCTCCAATACCTGGGTACATGGTGGTGCCTCCAGACAGCACATTATTGGCGTAAAGGTCTTTACGGATGTCGATGTCACACTTCATTATGCCGTTGTATGTGGTTTCATGGATACCAGCCGACTCCATGCCTGAAGTAAAAAATGAAGCGATATTTTTTGTTTGAACTTATTTAACATATTTATCCTTAATGCCTCCATGCAGCTGTATGCCTTTTACACTTATGTATTATGTAACTGGCTCATAGCTGAACCAAAAGGACAAAGACATAAAAACTGAACTGACCAATGAAAGAAGGCTGGAAGAGTGTCTCTGGGCAGCGGAAACGCTCGTTGCCGATGGTGATGACCTGCCCATCGGGGAGCTCGTATGATTTTTCCAGAGAAGAAGAAGAAGCAGCAGTGGCCATCTCATTCTCAAAGTCCAGAGCAACATAGCACAGCTTTTCCTTAATGTCCCTCACGATCTCACGCTCAGCTGAGAAAGAGGAAATACATTTAGATTAAAAAGAAAAATTTAACAACATGACACTCTCTAGCCTAACACAGTATATATATAATGAAAATTTCATCTCCTTTGTGTTTTTTGCCCATTAAGGTTGCCTGTTTCTCAGTGTATCATATATATAATAGTCTGCGTTCTTGTTTTGAAGTGACGAGTGTTTCGTATGGAGATGGAGTTTAAGCTTGCTTTGGGACCATGGCACTATTGGATACCTTCCCCCCCACACACACCAAGTATAATGCAGTTGTTAATTTGCATGATAAAGAAAAAGTAAATCCAAATGAAAAAGAACTTTCACTGTACTGTTTTGAGATGACCATTTTTGCTTTCTTTTGACCACCACTCATATTGGGGCCTTCACCTGGGTCAGAATTCTGTCTAAGACTCAGTTTAGAGTTTGCATTTTTCCTTTTCAAATATTCTCAACAATGGCAAAGGTGCTCAACAATGGCAAATGTTTACCAGTAACCAAATAATAATTTTTTGGACCAATTAATTGTAATTGGATCATTTCCCACGGCACACCCAGCGATCTCTCATGGCACATGGCACTCATGGTTGAAAATCACTGCTCTGGAGGATTAGAATCTTAAAAGGTCATTCTGTGTACAAGTTTACAACAGGGCTTTTCCCATGGGTTCTAAAATCCCAATTTTAACCCTGGCTACGAGAGTGTTCAACGTGTAATTTAGAAGAGAGGTTAGGGGTTATTTATTGCTGTGATAGAATGTTCTTCTTTGGCTGAATCCACACCCAGCTGCTGCAATGTTACATGGCAGTTAACATTCCATACCTATTGCTTTCCTGTCATGTTTTAAAGCTTTTTTCATGGCAAACAGTAAAGGTCTTAGTGGATTTACAAGAGTTTTTTGTTTTACTGTTAAGTGACAGAAAGTAAACCTTTACTCCAAATGATGAAAAACACATTCAGTAACACGAAAGCCATGATCACATCACACACGCTTTTTCAAGGTTAAAGTCATCTTCTTTAAACATGGAAGTATTCAGTGCATGTGACTCCCTGCAGTAGATATGTCCATCTACACTTTACTTTCTGCCAGCATTTATATTTTCATTCCAGACCTCTGAACACACACACACACACACACACACACGCAAACACACACCACCTGTTGGTGAATGTGTGGCGAGTTTACAATTCTTTGACAAGGACAATGACCTCTATTTCGGTGCTCTGAACACAAACACATGCACACACACACACACACACGCCCCATCAACCTATCTGAAAGTGTTTTTCCGACAACAGTTGCCATGAAATCATGAATACCTGTAGTGACGAAGCTGTATCCTCTCTCAGTAAGAATCTTCATCAGGTAATCTGTCAGATCTCGACCGGCTAAATCAAGCCTCATGATGGCATGAGGAAGAGCGTAACCCTCATACACAGGCACATTGTGGGTCACACCATCACCAGCATCCAGCACGATCCCTACACACACACACATACACAATGTAACTAAATGTGTTTTATAAGAAAAACATACTAATGTAACATCAAAAGCTTAAAACATGATGCTAACCACTTCTTTAACTGGATGTACTGCTTGGCACAGATAGAACAGTTTCTACATTATTACCTAAGCTTATCATAAGCCTCAGTAGCAGTATTCAGTATTCAGCAGTATTCAGCTACATACTTAGCTACTTGTTGTTTCTCTAGCATTACTATTGTACTGTGTAATTAAAAACATACCACAGAGATGAAAAGAAGGGCTGATGGTAATGTCATACAGTCAGGCTTGCATTTAAATGAACACATGTAACATAATCTGTGCCTTTGTTGGTCCAGGGTAGATTCTAAATTAACCAAATCAGGCCATGCATGTGTGTATTGTGCTGTTTCCTCACCAGTGGTACGGCCAGATGCGTATAGTGACAGCACAGCCTGAATGGCCACGTACATGGCAGGGACATTAAAGGTCTCAAACATGATCTAAACACAGAGAACACAGTGGGCATTACAACACTGATGACATTTAACATATTATTAATCTGCATTCTGTTTATTTTCCAGATGTGTAGCAGCACTGGTGAACTCACTTCCTCCAGTTGTTTCTGCCACCAATGTTATTACCCTGAGCTGCATTAATAACCCGGAAACTGATTCCCTTTACATTCATAATGTTTTGAGGCAAAATACAGGATTTGTGTTCTCTTTCTAATGTTATTCCATTGGAATATTCATGGAGAGAGAGAGAGAGAGAGAGAGAGAGAGAGAGAGATGACTCACCTGTGTCATCTTCTCTCTGTTGGCTTTGGGGTTGAGAGGAGCTTCAGTCAGCAGGACTGGATGCTCCTCAGGAGCCACTCGCAGCTCATTGTAGAAAGTGTGATGCCAAATCTGAGAAAGGTGAAAACAATACAACCTATATATATAAAATTTAAGTGAAAGTTTCTATAAAGTTCCATATGTAAGTCTGAGCCCCCCACATCAGGACAATTCAGTATTTGAATATGTTGCACACATTTCTCGGTCACTATCTAAATGTAAGTAAATGTGTGACATTGACCATATTAACCACTGAAGCATGTGTTCAGACATGCTGAAAGATTTGATCTAACATGGATCCTCAGCTTTGTGCCAGGTTTCAGCGTCAGTGCACAGTGTCATTAAAGCAAAAACAGGCCATAACAAATTGAAACAATTATGAAATTCAGGTAAAATATTTCTTACACTTTCAGTTAAGTTATTGCTGATGATATCATTTGTAATGAAAAACCATAGTATTTGTAAAAGAATAATGTTTTACATGTTTATTTCCTGAATGTCAAATTTATTAGATATATTTATTTATTAGAGCCATATATCCAGAACCTCAGAACCATGCTAGTCATGCTAAGGTAGTACAAAAGTAAGCGGATGGATAGGAAAAGTCTGCCATGGGCATCTATGATGTTACCTTCTCCATGTCATCCCAGTTGGTGATGATACCATGCTCAACAGGGTATTTGAGGGTCAGAATGCCTCTTTTGCTTTGAGCTTCATCTCCTACATAGCTGTCCTTCTGACCCATACCCACCATCACACCCTGAAACACACATCATCCAACAACGAGCTATTATCCCTTACTGAGAAAGACAAAAACCATTGCAACTGTAACCAATACACTCCCAACAATCATGTTTAATTAGAAAGATCCCAATGCAATATTAGATCTGATTTGTAAAACTCAATAACCTGATGACGAGGCCTGCCAACGATGGAGGGGAAGACGGCTCTGGGAGCATCATCACCAGCAAATCCAGCCTTAACCAATCCAGAGCCGTTATCACACACCAAAGCAGTGGTTTCTTCCTCATCACACATCTTCACTCACTGAGCTGAGGTCCTACACATAGAAAGAAAGAAAGAAAGAAAGAAAGAAAGAAAGAAAGAAAGATATAGACAGACAGAAAATGAAAACAAATGAGTACAAAATGAAAATGAATAAAAATAACAAAAAAGATCTACTTGTTTACACATGTTTATTATTAAATAATCAACTTAACAAATATGAACTTTTGGATGTACCAGGTTATTATATATATTTTCTGTATTTATATACACATACATTATATATTTTGGATATTTGAATTAACATGTAAGTTTACTGCAAGAGCTAATATGCCTATGTATATGAAAATATTTTTTTTTAAAAACATTAAAAAGCAAAAAAGAACAAAAAATGATGCCAAACGATGCTAAAAAATATACATGAAAAAAAAAGTGATAGTAGACGAATAAAGGACTCACTTAGTAGAGGAGAAGAATAGGCTCTTTTGCTCCCTTTAGAGAGTGGGCTATGTGTTCACCTGCTCTCAGTATTTATACACACACCTTCATAAAAACCCACAACCTTTTTTGGACACAAAGTCTCTCTCTTTCTCTCCACCCCACACCCCCCCCCCCCCCCCCCCCCCGCCCTCTCGGTGAGTGTGTGGATAGACATGCTTTTGCCCTCAATGGAAAGGACGATTGCAAGTTCTTCTGCACAGTGACAATGTCAGACAGTTAATATTAGATGGTCATTTGTTACACAGGCGACAGCAGCTAGATATTTGAGGGGGAAAAGGTGATCACACTCTCTGTGGTAGGCCAACGCACATGTGTTTATGAGCTTATAAAAGGTCTGAGGTACAGTTCTAACAATGCAAAATTCTTTAATATTGTCAGGATCTGTAACACACCAACATTTACACATACCAAAACATTTATGGCCTGGTTATATAAAGTATAAAAAAGACTGTAAGTAAACAATAACACATTCTAAAAATATATTCAGAGAGCTCCTTGGTCCAAAAAAACATGTGGAAGAGTAACAGTGCACAGGATTTTTGCGCAGTATCTAGAATTTATGCAGAATGATGAAGAAAAACATCAGGTTCTGTAAGTTGATGAGGGATCAGGGAGGAATGGCCAGACTGGTTTGAGACGTAGCTCAAAGGCTACAATAATTTAAATAAACATGATGTACAACACTGGACGGTGAGGAAGGCCATGGTGGAAGGTAAGGTTAAGGTGGAAGGAGAAGAAAAGGTATGATTGATGGTGAGGAAAGTTGTGGTGGACTGTGAAGAAGGCTATGGTGGATGGTGAAGAAGGCTATGGTGGATGGTGAAGAAGGCTATGTTAGACAGTGAGGAAATTTATAGTGGTTGTAGGATGGTAAGGAAGGCTCTGGTGGATCTTGAGGAAGTAGGCTATGATGGATGGTGAGTAGGATGGTTATGGTACATGGTGAGGAGGGTGTGATGGGCAGTGAGAAAGGCTATAGTAGATAGTAAGAAGGGTGTCGTGGACGGTGAGGAAGGCTATAGTAGATGGTGAAGAGAGTGTCGTGGACAGTGAGGAAGGCTATAGTAGATGGTGAGGAGGGTGTGGTGGACAGTGAGGAAGGCTATAGTAGATGGTGAGGAGGGTGTGGTGGACAGTGAGGAAGGATATGTTGGACAGTGAGGAACAATATATTGGAACGTGAGGAGGGTGTGGTGGACAGTGAGGAAGGCTATAGTAGATGGTGAGGAGGGTGTGGTGGACAGTGAGGAAGGATATGTTGGACAGTGAGGAAAATATGTTGGAACGTGAGGAGGGTGGGTGGACAGTGAGGAAGGCTGTTGTAGATAGTGAGGAGGGTGTGGTGGACAGTGAGGAAAGCTATGGTAGATTTACATTTACATTTCTGCCATTTAGAAGAGGCTCTTATCCAGAGAGACATACAAGAGTGCTTTGATGTCTCTATCAATGAATACATTAACACTGGTTCAACAGAGCTATACCATCAGCCTAATAACTGTGTTGGTATGATTTATTTTTAAATCAACATACAACAATACATAAAAACAGGATAAATAAGAGCTAATTGAATGAGGTAGGTCTTCATCAGGCATTTGAACACAGCCAGTAACTCGGCAGTATGGACATCTATGGGAAGTTCATTGCACCACCTTTCTATCAGAACAGAGAAGAGTCTAGAGGTGAGGTGAGGTGAGGTGAGGTGAGGTGAGGTGAGGTGAGGTGAGGTGAGGTGAGGTGAGGTGAGGTGAGGTGAGGTGAGGTGAGGTGAGGTGAGGTGAGGTGAGGTGAGGTGAGGTGAGGTGAGGTGAGGTGAGGTGAGGTGAGGTGAGGTGAGGTGAGATAATCTGCTGCTGAAGGAGCTACACAGGATCTCCACAGTCCCATACAGGGGGTGAGAGGTGTTGTTCATAATAGATCTCAGCTTGGCTAACATCCTCCTCTCACCCACCTCCTCCACCAGGTCCAGTGGGCAGCCCAGGACAGAGCTGGTTCTCCTAACCAGCTTGTTCAGTCTCTTCCTGTCCTGTTCTGTACTGCCTCCCACCCAGAAGACTATGACATAGAGAATTGCAGAGGCCACCACAGAATCATAAAAAGTCCTTAATAATGTCCTGCTCACTCCAAAGGACCTATGTATATCTATCTCTTGCCCTGAGAGATGGTGGGACCAGTCGAGCAGTGCTAGTAGATTGGAGGGGGCGTGGTGCAGTACGAAGAGTAATAAGAGCTTTGAGGTAAGAGGGTCAAGTGTGTTGAATCTGATGCATGTAGCTACTGGATGGAGTGCAGCACTGGGGTGGTGTGTGAGAACTAAGAAGGTTGAAAACAAGTCAAACAGCTACATTTTGGATCATTTGCAGAGGACGAATTGCATTCAGAGGTGGACCTGCTAGTAGAGAGTTGCAGTAGTCTAGTCTCAAAATGACAAGAGACTGAACAAGTACCTAAGCAGCCTAATCAGAGAGTTGTTCAGAGATATCGCAAGATCCTTGGCTGGAGATAAATCACCTGGGATAACCAGCAGTTCAGTTTTGCTAGGATTGAGTTTCAGCTGATGAGTCATCATCCACGATATGTCCAACAGACACACTGAGATCCGAGCAGAAGCTGTGGTATCTGCAGGAGGGAAGGAGAATATAAGTTGAGTGTCATTGGCATAGCAGTGAGAAGAGAACCCATGTGAGGAAATAACTTTCCCTAGAGAGTGAGTATAGAGGGAAAATGGAGGGGACCAAGTACTGAGCCTTGTGGGACACCAGTAGAGTGTCTGCGTGGAGCAGATTTTGATCCCCTTCATGTTACCTGATAAAAGCAACCATCCAGGTAGAAAGCAAATCACTCCCATGCTGTTCCATGAATTCCAAGACTCCTGAGGGTGGACAAGAGAGTCTTGTGGATGGCTGACAAATGCTGCTGAAAGGTTGAGGATGGTGAGGAGGGTGTGGTGGACGGTAAAGAAGCTACACTATATTGCTAAAAGTTTTGGGACATCTGCCTTTACAATCACATGAACTTTAATGACATCCCATTCTTATATGGAGTTGACCTGCCCTTTGCAGTTATAACAGCTTCAACTCTTCTGGGAAGGCTTTCCACAAGGTTTAGGAGTGTGCTAATGGGAATTCTTGACCATTTCTCTAGAAGCGCATTTGTGAGGTCAGGCACTGATGTTGGACGAGAAGGCCTGGCTCGCAGTCTCTGCTCTAATTTATCCCAGAGGTGTTCTACCAGGTTGAGGTCAAAATTCTGTGCAGACCAGTCAAGTTCCTCCACACCAAACTCACTCATCCATGTCTTTATGGACGTTGCTTTGTGCACTGGTGTGCAGTCATGTTGGAACAGGAAGGGGTCATCCCCAAACTGTTCCTACAAAGTTGGGTCCATGAAATTGTCCAAAATATCTTGGCAAGCTGGAGCATTAAGAGTTCCTTTCACTGGAACTAAGGGGCCGAGCCCAACCCCTGAAAAACCTTAATCCTAATAACAGAGTTTTGGCCAAAGATTCTTCATGTAATATTTTCATTAAATATATATCAATCTAACCAACAAACAGATAATTTGCCATAAATAATAAATGAATTAGAATAATAATTAAATAATTAAATAAAGTAATCAAATAAAAAAATTTGACCAGTTGCAATTAGATTCCAGATACCGTGCAAAAACTGGCATGGGAATCTTTCATATTTATGTATACTATATATATACATATATCTATATTTGTACATGAGCTATATTAAGCTCAGGAAGGAAAGATGAAAAGAATTTAATAACTGACATAAGACCTAAGGCATAAAAAGTGTTGTGTGTGTTCTGCTCGTAATCTACAATGTTGAAGTACAGCAACAAACTTCAGTGAACAGTTTCAGTGAACAAAAATTGAAGGCTGGAAGAATAAATCTGTCATTCAGGCTACACACACATACACACACACACACACCTACACTATAAATAAATAAGACTCTGTGGTGTTAAAATGGAGGAGAATGGCCTTGTCTCTCCTGACCTGTGCTGTCAATCATACATGCCAGAAGGGCTTTGCTATAAGGAAGTCTCTAAATTCACAACCGTTAATGGCAAAGTAGACCAAGTGTCCTTCAAACAGGACATAAAGGGTGAATATTATAATGCTCAGAGATGGAAAGATAAAGTAGGCACAGATCATGTTCAAATTGCTGATTATGATTCAACTCAATTTTAAATTTACTAAATATACATTTTTCCCACAATTAAGTTTTATTTACTCTGATGTGTTTCTCTAATGAACATATTTTTTTTAAAAATAATGAATATGCTAATAATATGCTAATAAATAACACATAATACAGATTACTATATTATTGCACTGGTTAGATGTCATTGTTTCTATAAAAACAATATATTTTCTGTCATTGTACAGAATTGAAAATAGGTAATCAATGAATTACATATGCTATTTGACACAATATATATAGTCTTCAGGACAGAGGTCTTTGTGCTGAGTCAGGGATTCATTGAGAGAGAGAGAGAGAGGGAGAGAGAGAGAGAGAGAAGCATTTATTTATTTTTATGTAACCTTTACATGAATACTATATGGTTCATAAATATGTGGACACAGACAAATTGATTTTAGCGGTCTTCCACAATACACCAATCAGGCATAGTATTATGCTATGATAATGATAATATTGTGTTAGTCCCTCATTTGCTGCCAAAACAGCCCTGACCCATCAAGGCATGGATTCCACTAGATCCCTGTAGGTGTGCTGTGGTATCTGGCACATGCACCTGGCCATCCATGTGATGTAAAAGCTCCGTGGTCCAGTTCTGATGCTCATGTGTCCATTGTTGGTGCTTTCGGTGGTCCACAGGGGTCGGCATGGACACCCTGACTGGTCTGCGGCTATGCAGCCCCATAGTGTCGCTGGTTCACCACTGTTCCTTTCTTGGACCACTTTTGATAGATACTGACCACAAGATACACTCCACAAGAGCTGCAGTTTTGGAGACGCTCTGATCCGGTCGTCTAGCCATCACAATCTGGCCCTTGTCAAACTCACTCAAATCCTTACACTTACCCATTTTTCCTGTTTCTAACACATCAACTTTGAGGATAAAATGTTCACTTGCTGCCTAATATATCCCACCCACTAACAGGTGCCATGATGAGGAGATACTCAGTGTTATTCACGTCACCTCTCACTGCTCATAATGTTATAGCTGATTGGTGTATATTGGAGGAAATGAGCTTAAATGCTGCCTTTGGTTTTAATAGGAAGATATTTATTTACATCCAAATCTGGTCAGAGATGTAGAAAATACGTCTGTGACCCACTGTCTGGTGATGCCTTCTTGATTATTGACATTGATAAAGATATACCTTAGCTCCAGGAGGGTGTACTTTGAAGTTGAGTTTTTCTTCACCAGGGAAAGAATTCTTCGGTCCTCCATAATAGAGGTCTTCCATGGTCACATGGTGCTACCCAAAATTTTCTTCTTGGGCATGGGTGACAATCACAATTCACCTCTGTTTCCTTGACTACATGCATGTATGTGAATAATTGGTAGTTTAACCATTAGGATTGTGGATAAAAGTAATTTACCCAGAATTTCCATAGTTTAACAAAATGACTACAAAAGTAACAGAAGCTTCCGAACTTCAGATTCCAACAAATAGCTTTGGAAATAGTTTGAAACCACTGATTCATAGAGGCATGGAAATAACTTCAAAATGTTGAGGATGTTCATGTTTCATTACATCCAGCCATTTCTGTTCCCGCCTTGAGCACACAAAACCACCATCAGGCTCATCCTGAGGAGGAAGAAGGCTTTCAAGCCATCATTTCTACCAGAATTGATGAGAACAAACTGAATGTGTAGTCAACAGAACAGAATGGTAAACATGAATGATTCAAGAGCTTGGTGTTTCTGCATCGTTATACTCATAGTCTGCTATAGTGGATAAATGAAAAATTCACTTCCCCAAAAGAATTTGTGCCCACCTTTTCTTCAGTGGATAATCTCCCAAGAGTCTCCATACACAGAGGACATCCTTTATATGAATTCCATTTCTTAGTACACACACACACAACCCAGTGTTGTGGGTGGTGCTTGCCATGTTTCCTGTTAAAGTCCATCTCGACCTTGTGAAAGCTTCCCGATGCACCCATGAGAATGATTTCCATGTTTTTTTTTCTTTTGTCAAGGACATTCCTAAAGGCTGTCAAACAAAAAGCGATATAAACTCCTAAAAAAAAAAAAAAAAAAAGTATAAAACATTTTGAAAGACAATAAGCTAAAAAGTATTTATTTCCCCTATGTGTGGAGACTTTAGGGGCATCTTGTACAATCCCACTATCCAGGATCACCCCAAAGAGGATGGGTTCTCTTTCAAGTCTGGTTTCTCTCAAGGTTTTCTCATGTAGTCTCAGAGGTTTGCCTTGACATTGTCACTTCTGGTTTGTCCATTAGGAATCTGAATAAAAATCTACATCTGGATTTCTGACAAAAAATATTATATTATAAATATCTACTATACACATAACTATTCAAATATTATACACATAAAATAGAACTGCAGAATTGTGTCAATATAAAGTTTTCTAATAGTTTTATTTAAAATGAACTTCATTTAAAAAGAAAAAAAAACAAACACTCCACCATATTGCACACATTTCAGCCCACCAACTGAGGACAGACACAGTCTCTCTCCATGAGTCCAACGCTTCTCCTCAAAAATAGACCCTATATAGAAAATAGGACAATTTGAATACACTTCAGTAGTTTTCATTTTTAAATAGAGATCCATTTTGCTTTAAATCATCCCATATTTACAGATCACTTTAGTGTAGAACAGCATTATACAGTAAATCAGTCAACCTGTAAACAATCAGTGTTAAATATAGTACATCTTCTGTAGAATATATACACACATACGCAATAGCATAACATACAGCAGTGTTGTGTTTTCCAGCTGTGCTCTGCACATTACAGATGTTCCTGCTCCAACTCACCTCAGCCCCTCAGAACACACCCACATCACACATGGCAATACTCATTTATCGTCATTAATATATGTCAAGGAGTTACTAGAAAGCCAACTTTTTAAAGACTTCATTCCACAGCTTCTACACTAACGATACTTCATCAGGTTGTGTATTTTATTCTTGCACTTTTTGAGAGCCTGTATGCATTACCCAGAATGCACTATGGCATTTTTAACCAAGAGTGAGTCGGTTTTCAAAATATATGAAAGTAATGGAAAAAGTTATTTGTTAAATGTTATCAGTGATATAAAGCTTGTGTGTTTAGGGTCCATGTCCTGTGTTAGGGTCATGAGAACTTGCAGGGAATTAGCTGGACACTCAGCTCAAATACAACAGCGACTCTTCTTTGAGTATCTATTTGTAACCATTCATCTTCTGAAGCACTTGTCCTACACAGGACTGCAGGGAAACTGGTGTACATCCCTTGGGACTAGGGACACCCTGGACGGGGTCTAGTCCATCGCAGGGCAGAATCACCCACACACTCACACTACAGACAATTTAGAGATGCCAATCAGATGCCAACTCGTGTCTTTGGACCTGGAGGAAACCCCAGAAGCACAGGGAGAACATGCAAACTCCATGCACCTCCCAGCCTGGAGGTGTGAGGCAAACATGCATTCAAGACATTTAGGACACAGGCTCAATGTGTTTCCAGTTAAAACGCACCTAAGAAACAGGCTAAAATATTCAGCAGCATGAAAACACCAAACAACTGACTGGACCTAATTTTCAGAATCGAAACGGGCGCTTGAGTGTTACTGTGCAATAGGAAGGGTAGAATTAGGTGTGCTAGAGCAGAACAACACTGGGAACACACTGCTTCAACATAATAATGCATAGAAACTCTGCATGAAGCGTGGGTTATAGAACTGATGAGCTGAGTCCGGCATGTTCGAGCAGGATACACACTGCAATCTTCACATACTGGCATAAATGTTTCTTATACCTTGCATTCACCGTCTTTAATCTCACAGTAGAATTAAACACACACATACTGTCCTGACCTCCAAACAGTTGCCGCAGTCACAGCCTACACAAACACGCAGCATTCTCTCATCAAGCGTGTATGTGGAGTTAAAGGGTGAGTGTGTAATGCAAAAGCTGTATTTCAGCATACGCTGACAGAAATGAGATTTAAAGGAACTATGATGGAAATGTAGAATCTCTCTGTCTCTCTCTTTCACACACACACAGTATAGTAAATATGCTCCACTTCCATTCCATAATCACTTCCCCAGCACAGTAGACTAACTTCAGTGTAGGAAAAAAAAAAAAAAAAAACACAAGCCAAATTCTCTCTCTCTCACACACACACACACACACACACAATGCATCTGTTATACAATATATTGCAATTTTCAACATGCACAATATCATCACACCTCTTGTGTTAAGTCATGGACAAGGCTGCCTATATAAGGCAGCAGTTTGTGCAGCGAAATCAATTCTGTCCGTTTTGTCTTAGTTCAGACTACGTGATATTGATGGTGAAGGCAGAGTTTGCAAACATTGAGGATGTTATAAGTAAAATATGGTAATAGGACTATAAACCATGTTTAAAGGTTAGACAATTGTGGCAATACAGTCATGTAATATTGACACACGTCTAACCTGCAGAGTCCTGTCCCAGAAGATGTGACTGGTGACCCTGCTACACTGCCTGTAATCTATAAATAAATGTTTAGTGCAATAAGCTCATCAGCAGCGAAAATGACAGATGCACGATGAGTGGACACAATGACATCTGACATGTGAGCTCAGGCTATTTGTTGTATGTAGTGTGTGTTACCAAAACTGTTTAGAAAGCTCATCAGATACCAAACACCAACACAGTCCCTCTGCTGAATCTTACTACTGAATAATCAAGGATCTATAGCACAGATTAGCTGAGTACAAATAACTGAATGATATAAAACTGAAATCTGAGGATGTTGCTGTCATCTGACACACCAAGGTGATGTCCTGCAAAGGCATATCAATGCAAGTATTACCTCTGCAGAACACTTTTACTAGGGACGAGAGATTGAGACACTAAGTTGGTAAGTTATTGGTGTCTGATAACTGATTAAAATAATAAACAGCTCTTGGCTGAGGACTCAGCCTTGTTGAACACAACTGCAGTACTCATTGCTTTAGAAAGCTCCTCGTTTGCTCAAGCAACCTGTCCGTGGTCTTAAATGTCTATAACACTCCAGTGAAGCACATGAAGACGAGGATATGGAGTGCCAGCAGGTAGATCAGGAAGAAGTAGCGGGATTTCGCTCTGGACGTCAGCATCTTGGAGCAGTAAAGATTGCGTCCTCGCAACCAGCGGCGGCACGAGTGGACACCACTCTTCATCTGGAAATAAAGACAATAACATTTAATAAACATTTAAAGCATGAGATCATACAGTGCACTAATATACACCAAGATCTTCACACAACACTTCATATCAACAATTACACTTTGCCATATGAATTTTTAGCTGGAACTAATATCTTCTATTAGAAAAACATTAATCAACACCTTCTGACCAATCAGAATCAAGAATTTACCAGTCACAATCAAGAATTCACCAAAAAACGGCTTAAATAAGCAATAATAAACTCAGATCACATTGAATTTAAGTGAATTTTGGATGTAACCATGGCAACATTAAATGATGCCTGGCCTAAATCTATGCTTCGATGTTGCCATTGCTATCACAACAAACAACAATCAGAAAAAATACAAATGGCACATTTATGCAAACAATAATTATTTATACCCTCTGTTGCACAGGAAATAGAAATATCATATAAAGACTTGTCTAAATGAGTTACTTTCATATTATTCAGTTAGAAGGATGCAGAGACCATATGGGTCAATATGGTCAGTGGACATGTAAGCCAGACTGGACATTAGGGTGTTCACCTCATACCATCACCTTGTCAGGAATTTCTGGATATCTCAAGTGTTATATTTTGGGAAACTTACTGTGCGCATAAGCACGTGTTGCTTCGGATCTAAAATCAGAGCTTCCCACTCCTCCTCTGTGTCTAACTGGATACTGAAGTCTCGTTGAGAAGATCTGGAAGGGCTGGGTTCCATACTGACACACACACAACACAGATATCCTCAACAGTCTGTGACAGCAGTCAGTGCGCTGCATTAACCATTAACAGGCACAGTAGATGCTAGATGCTAAATAACTAGCATGTAACTGAATATGAATGCAATATTATTAGGAATAAATACAAATTCGGAAGGGCTTAATAATAAAATTAATAATAATTATTATTATGCACAGGTGAAAGACAAGACGTGTGTAATGAGACTGTGACCTTACAGCAGTCAAAAATGAATATATTAAAGTTTGCACAATAACCTAGCTTATTCATCATTACTACCTGCCTGGTCAGAATGTTTCAAATTAGACTACTAGTCCATTTAATAAAAAGTATCATAGACAGGTACAAACAAAAATAACCAAACATACACTCACAACCACTTCATTAGATACAGCTGTACATTTATGAAATTATCCTATCATCCATTCATTTTGCAGCAACACAATGCAAAAAAAAATCATGCAGTTACAAGTGCTTTAGTTAATGTTTGATGCTTGAGTGTACAACTGTACACATGTACTCGGTGTGTGTATATGTGAGACATGTACACCGATCAGGCATAACATTATGAGCACTGAAAGGTGAAGTGAATAACACTGATGATCTCCTCATCATGGCACCTGTTAGTGGGTGGGATATATTAGACAGCAAGTGAACATTTTGTCCTCAAAGTTGATGTGTTAGAAGCAGGAGAAATGGGTAAGTGTAAGGATTTGAGCGAGTTTGACAAGGGCCAAATCGTGATGGCTAGACGACCGGATCAGAGCGTCTCTAAAACTGCAGCTCTTGTGGAGTGTTCCTGGGCTGCTTTGGCGGCAAAAGGGGGACCAACATAATGTTATGCCTGGTCGGTATGTGGCACACTGTGATAGATACATTTTTTGCTCTGCAACACCAACGCCGCTCAGATCACAACCTGTCCCGGTGCATTGTGGGTGCACTGCATATTACCCACTATGCTTTCACACACACTACAAAATGACAGCGCCTGAAACAAGTGCACTACATAAAAAGCATTGATGTAGTTGAACATATCTGTTCCATTACCTCTTAAACCTCTGTTCAGCCAATCCCAGCGCTTCTTCTGCCGCCTGCCTCCGCACCCTTTCCTCCTCCAGTCTATCGTTGAGCTGAGACACATTTTGCTGGGTGGAGTCAAGCTGGAGCTCTGCTTCTGCCAGTCTAAACACAGAAAAAGAGGTTTTCATCCTTTCCTTTTCCTTCCCTTAATCTTTTATAGAGAAAAATACTATTTTCCATACAGCATTATTTGCAGTTTTATCAGAACCATGCCATAATTGTGACTACTTCCCAATCTAGTGGACTACGGTCTAGAAAAATGAAGTTGGTCTAGTCTTGTTTCTGCATTCACTTATACTCATTTTACCTGCTCTTGAGTTCTCTGATGTCCAATCCGTCCAGATCGCTCGCAGCACTGCTGATTTCCTGAGGAGCTCCAGGTGCGACTTCGGCACATACTGAGCCCTGTAAAAAATATGCATTCTGTGTTAAAAAAGAGTGCTCTTTTTTAATACTACTGTTTTTCCTAAATATTAAAGCTCTTAACTTTATGGCCTTTCCTGTGGCCTCGCACAACTGGAAAACTCTTCGCAAATTTGAAAATTACGAATTTCCTGAATTAAAATATGTATGTCCAACCATATGTTAAAAACCTGCTAAAAAAGGGAAACGAAGTCATTGGAAAATTCCATTCCAACTCTATTAAAACACAAACATACCGAAAAGTTCGTTTATTTAATTTAATCTGCAACAAATAAGATATATACGATTAATGGTATATAAATGACTTTATCCAGACTTAACTGTTTTTGGTTCTTATTAAAATGAATGCTGTTGTAATGTGAACTGAAATCTAAAGTGCTTCGGTTAAAAAAAAACAACTCTGAAGCTTAAAGCTACTTAAAATATAAGTTTAAAGTAGATTTTAAAACAGAATATGCATCAGTATTGGCTGATACTCAAGGTTTCAGGATCTGAATCGGTTTAGAAAAAATCCTACTCTTGAAATATGTAATCATGTCGATCAGCAGCTCTTATCACATAATGTAAAGGTCACGCTCAACATTTAAACAGACGCTTTGAACTTTACCCAAAACCTAACCTAACCTTACCTCAACATTAGCCCAACACCAAACCTCACCTGAGCCAAACCCTACACAACTCCGAAACAAAACAAACTAGCTAGCTAATATTTTCTGTTTACTCTCCAAATTTGGACAAACCTCATATTACTTCTACGGCAAAGTGACACAGCACGGCTAAATACTGAACAGTAAACAGAGGTGTAAAAGTGTTCATGTAAAAACATCTGCATGCATAAATAAATACTTTATACCTGTGCAGGTGAGTGCTGGATTTGTTGTTGATTTGCTATCCAGTAATAGCGGTTCTGCAGCTCACTCAGACTAAGCTGGGTTTCTCTCAGAGTCTGAGACACGGCTCTCAGTTGAGCAGAAACAGCGGCTTTCTCTTCTACAGCTTGCTGCAACTGCAGAACAACATAACAGTAATTCTAACCATTAAAAAAAACATGACAAACAGGAATCATTCCCAAACAACAAGCAAGATTAAGTATATGGATAAAATGCATTTTGAAGCTGCACAGACAAAGCAGGACATGTTATTTTAGCATATAATAAGAGCTTTGTGTGCTGGTTTGTGTACTCACCTTGATATTAAGCTGCTGAAAGCCAATATCTCTCTGCTGAATCTCCACCAGGCAACGCTGTAGGTGACTCTGCAGCTGTGCAACCTGCTCTGAAGATGTGCCTTTACCTGAAACAAAACTTGTCTCCTACACACACACACGCACAGTGTACCGTCAATAAAGCCTACATACATCTAACCTCTGTTCTACCATCAGCCTCTCAAACTGTTTTTTAAAAATATTTCTTCCTCCTGTTTAAGTTGCATATTTGTATCTCTTTCAGCAGATAAAATCTACGTAATGCAATTTGGAACTTAGAAAGCAGATCAATGCTTATATGCTGTCCAGTTGAGTCTTCCTTAAATACTGAATGTAGGGATGCTGCCAGGGTTAAAAGCATGTTTTTTTCTATTCATTTAAACTTGACAATATAGACTGTACAGTGTTCCCATATGTTTAAGATCAAAACATCACTCACTGCATGTGATATTTACCATACGACATACACAGTCAACTGTACACTTGCACAGAATTGAGCATCCTGTGTGGCCAGGCTTTTCATTTTTTTTTTTTTAATTACCTCATACTGCCTTTCACAAAAAATAAGTTTTTATACATGGAATATAATCAATAAAGCAGAAACAGCAGTTTTCTCTTCTACAGCTTGCTGCCACTGCAACCTGACATAACAGTTTTTTTTTTTCCTAACCAGAAAAGAACATGACAAACAGGAAGTATAATTAATAAAGGAATAAAATCCAAAGTTTTTCCATTTTTAATTACTTGATACTTTCTTTCACTAAAATAAGTTTTAATATGGAATATATGGAATGACAGTACTCATAATTAGCTACACAAATGACACAAAACTTTATGACCTGACCATGGCCAATTCATCCCCTATGCATAAATTTACAAACTTTTATGTATTAATGTGCTTAAGTAGCTAACCAGCTCAGCATATTATAACAAATCACAACATCTACCACTTTTAACCTGCTCAGTTAAATTTCTGAGCAATCAAGACAAGTAACTGTTACTTGCCTGATGGTCTAGCTTGTGGACCTATGATTTGTCCAGCCCTGTTCTAGCATACTGTAAGTGTTGATCTGATAATAATCTGATAATTTATCAGTGTACTTTATATGCACTACTGTGTGACCTTCCCGTCTGTATGAAATGTGTCCTGTATTATGTTACCTTGCTGGACTCCCTGAGAGCTTGACATTCAGACAGCAGTCGGCTCTTTTCAGACCTGTGTGGTTGGGGTGTGAAAAAAAAAAAATCACAGTGCTGTCACTATAAACACACAGACTCCATTCTTCCATTAAATGCTACACACATTTTCCTGGCTTTGTCAGCATATCATGCCAAGCATAGTGCTAATGACTTCCTGTGCGTGTGTGTGCGTGTGTAGGACTATCATTCCGATTATAGGAAAGGAAGACCTTTCACAATGACGTCAGGTGAACAAATTAAGAGGTTTCTCATTAAGAGGGTTATTAAAATTACGAGGCTGCATAAAAATCCAATTTACAGTTTATTGCAGCACACTCCAGTGAATTATTCCATCTATTCATTTTCTGTACCCAATGTCCAATCCAGGGTCACTGGGAAACTGGAGCCTATCCCAGGGGACTTGGGGCACAAGGCAGGGGGCATCCTGGATTGGGTGCAAAACAGACGCACAAAGTACAGGCAATTTAAAGATGTTAATCAGGCAAAAACTGTCTTTGAACCCTCAAAGGGAAACCCCCAAAGCACAGGAGCATGCAATCTCCACACACACAGGGCAAAGGTGAGAATTGAACCCCACAACCCCAGTGGGGTGAGGCAAACCACTAAGCCACCACACCCCTACAACTACAGTTATAAACACTACAGTTCATCCATTTCACTGTATACTCACTGGTTAAATTCTGTACAGACAGTAATGTGTAACGCACAATGGAGGGAACTGTGAGTGAAGTCAAATTGGTCCATTAAATGCAACAATATTTAGTTATGGGTTAATAAATGATTAATCAAAAATAGGATTTAAAGTGACAGCAGGTTATTTTAAATGACAGCTTGACTCTTTAAATATAAACAGTTCTTGGTAGTGCACTCAGACATGTCGAAAGGCCAGCGTGGACATATTCATCATGCTACAGTTAGCAGCAGCACTGACAGATTTGCTTAACTAACCAAGAGGAGCTGCATTAGTCACAGAAACAGAAAACCTGAATAGTCCTGTTATGTAACATAGAAAAGAATAACTATGACTTCATAAATCAAACACTACTGCTTTATTTACCCCATATTTCATACTTTACATATAAAAAATCCATTAATTAATGCTGAAACAAATACTACTACTACCTTTCATTGTACAAGCTACAATAATTTAGCAGTCTTTTCATTTCCCATATTTTATGCTGTCTCTAAACCTGTAGTTTTGATCTTGAGTCCCTCTCTCAGGCCTGGAAACTACTATAACAGACTAATGTTCAGGCTAAAAGTGAACAAATATTACAAGACAAAATAAATTATTTTGATCTTAAAGCTGCAAACTTCATGTTTTTCACAAGACATTTAAATCGTCCACCTTGACTGTCATCGCGAGTGTTGATATCTAACAGCGATTCCTGATAATATAATCAGTCTTCCCAAGCTTATTAATGAATAGCTGATAGATTCAATTACTTGCTTCTTATATTACCGTCTTTACTGTGTTCAGCCAACAAGAACAGACTTTACAGTTAGTGAAGCATGAGTGAAAATGACCATAGAATTACCTCAGCTCTGCCAGTTCTGCCTGGTATCCAAGGACATCTTTTTCACACTGTTGCTTGTAAGCATGTGCTTGTTGTAGTGCCCTCTGTTGGTCATCATATTTCTGCTTCAGCTCCACCAGCTCGGCATTTTGAGATCGCAAATTTCCAACCTCCTTAAGCTGGAAGAAAAAAAAGAGAGATTTGCTTGAAAATCTATAAGAGAAAAAAAAAAATGCTGTAAAGAGTCTTTACAGTAAAGAGTCTGTCCCATTGCTTCAAGCCATCCCCTTATATTTTGTAGTGTAAGTGAACAAACTCCAATTGATCTTCACTAAGGGGGCTTTCACACTGGCAGTTTGGTCCGAATCAGAGCATGGTTCGCATGAAAAATTGGTAACATCAAAAGAGGTCATGTGGACCAGGAAGTACACCGCGGTACTGAACTGGAGACTACTTGGAAGAAGAGGTCCGAGAGGTTGCAAATTCTGTTAAAGTGAACATGCTTGGGTCTGCACTTGTTTAGCTAACAAAGTAACCTATGCACATATTTTAGCCAATGACATCAATAATTTATCCAAAACTTTCTACACAATGAGTGGCAGAGGACCACTGTGGGACAAAGAAGAGGTAAGGTGCCCTGCTGCACACAACAGCCCCAAAAAAAATAAAAAATAAAATATGGTCGACATGGTTGTGTTCACAAATGCACCAGGGTTCAATAAAATTTAGTCATTCTGAATTTAGGCCAGTGCTTGCAGGGGCAATTGCAGTCTGATTCGGACTGCGGCAAACATGCCGAGTATGCAAACCACCCAAATCTCAGTGAAGAATAACATCAACAGTACAGATGGAAACAGAGCCCTTCCCAAGCCTGGTGCTCAAGAGACGGAAGAAAGGGGACAGTTTTTTTTGGTTCAGATTTAGTTCAGGTCATTTTGAACCAAAAAAGGTAAGAGACAAAATCCCATGCTCTCAGCACATCCAAGTGAAGCCATACCAAAGCACACCAACCAGAGCAGACTTGCATGCCCTTAGCAAAAGCCCACATGCCACAACTACCACTGAATCTAATCACAGACATAGCCTAGGACTCACCAGGCCATCTTTCTCAGTCTGAAGGGCACCAACAGTGACGCTAAGGTTATTCGAATCCTCCGATTTGACAGACTTGAGTGGTTCAGCGCTTGTTTGCTGTCTATATTCGACTTCCTTCTTGGCCTTCCTGAGTTCCTCCATCAGTCTGTCTCGGTCAGACTGAAGACTGACCATCGCTTTCGAAAATGAATTAACCTGTCTGCTAAAGGAGCTCTTCTCCAGCGACGCCTGTTTAAGCTGGGCCTCTTTCTCGGACACAGCTTGTGAAAGGTCGTTCACCAGCGCCGATAATTTGGAATGTGGACTTTTGCTTTCCAGAGCCAGAAGCTTTTGGACCAGAATGTTCTTTTCTGTAGCAAGAGCTGATATTTCAGAGGTGGAGTCATTCAGCTGACGCTCAAATTTATTCATGGATGCTGTAGCTTCCCTGAGTTCTTCATCGTATCTGCTGCGTAGAATCTTGAACTCGTCGATGAGCTGATCCCGGTCATTTTGCAGTGCTGCCATGGCTTTCCCGAGTGATTCGTTCTGAGATTTCAGATTCTTGTTTTGGCTTTTAGCTTCGGACAAATCCTGCTCTGCTTGCATAAGCTCTCTGGCCAAATCTGCAACCCTCTGATCTGCAGTTTCTCTCTCGGTTCTCATTAAATTAAATTCACGCTCAAAAGCGTTTAGTTCTTGGTTGTACTTATCTTCAGCCTCAGTCAATTTTCTCTCACACTCTTTGACTGTTTCCTTTAGGCTCCTGTTTAAGTCATCTGCAGCCACTTTTTGGGCGAACAACTTTTGCTGAAGTTCGTTACATTCAGAAGCTTTTGCTGCTATGGCTTGCTGCAAATCAGCAATAACTTTACTCTCATTTGTCTCCCGTCTCTCCTTCTGTAAGGCTGATAAACTGTCTTGCAGTTCTTGCACCTGAGAATGTAGTTTAGCGTTTTCTTCTTTTAAGGCTTTGATTTCCTCTGCTTCCTTCTGTACCTCTAGGAGGGCATCACGATGATGCAGTTCTGCAGTTCGTTTTTGGTTCTCAAGGTTTCTTATGGAATCCTGCTGCTTTTTGAGGAGATCCTTGAGCTGGTTGTCTTTAAGGGATAACACCTGGTTTAAATCCTCTCTGTATCTGATAAGCTGAGCTTTGAGCATAGCATTCTCTGAATTGAGATCATCCATTTGATGAAGAAGCGTTCTGATCTCTTGTTTTAAGCTCTTGGTCACACTCTCGGCAGATTCTTCTTTACCCTGTTCCTTAATCTGCTTTAATTCCGATGTCAAATGTTCTTTTTCAGCTTGCAAAGACAATACCGAGTTCCTTAAAGTGGCAATATTTATTACCATCTGTTCCTTCTCCTGAGCACATCTGTCCGATCTGACCTGAAGACTTCGGACTTTACTTTCTAAAGCCTTCGCTTCTTTCTCAGAACTTTCTTGCTTGGTATAGAGAGCAGTCAATCTGTCCTCATACCCTGCTAACTGAGCACGATGATTAGCCTGAAGCTGCTCCAGATACCCTGACAACTGTCCATCTTTCGAGGATAACAAAGAGGATATCTCTGAATCTTTGCTCTGAATCAGAGATTTCAAGTGCAATGAAATGGCTTCTTGTCTCTCCAAGTCAACTAGAAGTTTGCTGTACTGGGCCTGGACTACAAGGAGCTCAGATTCTTTGTCTGCTAACATTTTAGATGAGTGCTCAAGACTGGACTTTACTTGGGAAATGGAATATTTTTGCTCTTCGACTTGTTTCACAAGCGTGCTTTTATCGTTTACTAACCTCTCGATTAAGGCACTTTGTTCGGCAGACCGTTTGGTAAGTATCTCGAGGTTTTGATGGAGTTCAGTATTGCTTGCACGCATTACAAAGAGCTGCCTCTGGTGTGCTGCAGCTGCAACCGAATATTCGTTCAAAGTCCTCTCCAATTTCCTGTTGGTAATCTGCATATCATTTAGCACCCTGACTTTCTCCCTATTGTCCTCTGACAGTTGAGTAATAACCAAGCTTTGTTCAAGAAGCTGGCTATCCTTATCGTGCAAGACCTTCTTAAACACATTGTCCCACTGCTCTGCAGCGTTGCCAGTGTTTGGGTCTACACTTAACACCGCTAGCTTGGCCGAATTGGTCTCTGCTTCTCTCTGCAGGGTTTTAAGCTGCAAATCTTTAGACTCAGCCTGTTTGTGTAAGGACATAATAACTTGAGTTTCCCGGTTATTCTGCTCTTGCAAGTCGTTGATCTGCTTCTGCAGCTCAGATCGCTGTTCTTTCAAAAGGGCTTGCTGCTGTTCCGCCATTTTTTCCAAGGACTTCTCCTTTTCTGCCGACTCAAATTCGGACCGTTCTTGCCCCTCTGCAAGTTTCTGCTCAAGTACATCCTTCTCAGAAGTTACTCTAGACAGTTCCTTTCTGGTCTCGTTGAGAAGGTTTTTATGCGTTTTGAGTTCTTTTTCAAGACTCCCATTCTCCTTCTGCAAATCTGTGACCTTGTCAGTCATGTCTCTGAGCTCCTTCTGTACTTGCTGTTGCTGGGTCTCAGAGTGCTTTAGAGACCTTTCCAGATTCAGAATCAGCTCCTGATATTTAATACAATCTTGTTGTAGCTGGTTGAGCTCTTGATGCTTCTCTTTTAGCAGCTCTTGTAGTTCCTTCTTCATGTTTTTAGAACCTTCGGTGCCTCTTTGCAACACTTTGAGCTTCTCTTCAAATTCTTTCACGAGCTTCAAGTGCAACTGTTCCTTTTCTTGACAAACCTTTGCCTTGTCCTCTTTGACTTCCAGTAGCTGAGCTGAGAGCTGCAATTTTTGTGTTTGCAAGACATTGAGTGCCTCGGTCAATTCGTCAATTCTTTCAGAATTTTTCAGAAGCACGGTCTCCAAATATTCGTTTTCGTTTTTTACTTTATCGGATGTCTCTTGGACGTTCTCGAGTTCCTCTTGCAGCATACATTTATCATCGTCCAAAATCTTAACCTTTTCACTTAGGTTTATGGTTTCTTGTGTGTTTTTCTCGATCACCTGCTTAAGATCCGACAGAATTTTGTCCCGCTCGCATATTTCTCTTTTGTGGTTTGACTTCTCCTTTTCTAGAAGCGCAATCATTTCAATATGCACTGCTAAATCTGTTTTCTGGGTCTCTATTTGTGCTGCAAAATTTTCATTCAAACTAAGAGCCTCTCTTAATTTGACCTGCAGACCGCTTTCATTGAATTCCGACTCCTTGTGCCACTTCTCAAGAGATAAGCTTGTTTCTTTGAGTTCCTTTGCTAAGATCTGGTTCTCTTGCTGAAGTTCGCACATCTGTCCTCTGAGCTCCTCTGACAACTCTTGAAGGGACTTGATCTCACTTTCCAACCTACTATTTCTTAAAGTCAATTCGTTGACCGTGCATTTTTGTTTGTCATCAAAAGACAGCAGGTCTTTTCTTATCTTTTCATTTTCTGCCTCAAGCTCCTCGATCTTTTGTTGCTTCACCTTGGCAAACTTTCTCATTTTTTCTTTCATTTTGTCATTCTCTTCCTCTAATTCAGCAATCTGCTTATCAAGAATGTCTCTTTCAGATTCATATTTGTGAGACTTTACAAGAGCTTCCTGTCTCTCTCTCTTAGCACCTTCAAGAAGCTGCCTCATCTTGTCCATTTCACTGCTAACATTCTCATAAGCTTGGAGGAGAGATTCATATTCCTGCTTCAAATCGGCATGCTTGGACTTCCATTCGGACAGCTCCTCGGTTTGCGAGTCTTTAAGGGACTCCAGTTGACACGAGAATGCTTGCTTCTGTTGGGTGATGTTCTCGATTGTGAGTTTAAGGCTTTCACAGGCTGCTGATAGGTTGTGATTGTCGCTCAGGATTCGCTCAACATCCCTGGCGAGGTTCTGCTTTTCAGCACTTAACTTGGAAATGTTACTTTCCAATTTATTTTTCTGCTGTCTGAGGTCAGAAACAACACTTTCTAGAGATGACAGATCACTTTGCACATGGTCATTCTTCGATTGTAGTTTCTGGATTTCTTCCGTGAAGGCCCGGTTCTCCTTCAAAAGCTCCTTGCGAGAAATCAAAGCGGCTTGTAGTTTTTTTGTTAGCTGATCTACTGTCTTATTGTCTCCAATATCTGCTGGTTTCTGTTGCCGCTCACTGACTTCCATTCTCATTTTTTCCATCTCGACCTCATGGAGATGAATTTGCCTCTGAAGTTGTTGTTCTAGAGCAGATATGAGTGCCTCCTTTTCTGAAAGCAGAGACTGGAACGCTCCCTCTTTAAAAGGGGATTGCTGTTCACGAGTCACGTTCGAGTTTTCAGATGGTACAGATTGCTTATGGTCTGATGCCTTGTCAGTAAATTCGGTCTTAACTAAAAGCTCCTTGTTTTGTGTTTCAAGTTGCTTCAGCTGTGACTCAAGTTGTGTGTAATCCTGTTTGGACTTTTCAAAGTCCACCATGCAGCTCTCTTTT
This sequence comes from Hemibagrus wyckioides, assembly GCF_019097595.1. Classification (NCBI taxonomy): domain Eukaryota; kingdom Metazoa; phylum Chordata; class Actinopteri; order Siluriformes; family Bagridae; genus Hemibagrus; species Hemibagrus wyckioides. The sequence continues at coordinate 11,138,027 of NC_080713.1, forward strand.
TCTCTCTGTAGTCTTTCTGTTTCCAAATGCAGTTGCTCAACTTCAGATTTTGCTTCTTGCCACTGGGAATGTTCTTCAGAAACTTTCTGCTGAGCTATGGATAATTCATTCTGCAAAGCTTGCAGTTCTTCTGATCTCTCTGTGACCATTTGTAAGGTGGACTCCAGCTCTGCTGCTATGCTGTCTCTTTCACTACGAAGTTTTTCTATTTCATTCTGCATCGCGATTCTTTTGCATTCTTCACCTTCAGCTGCCTTTACAGTCAATTTTAGCTCTTCAAAAGATGCCAATTGATTCTGATGCTCAGACTGAAGCCTGGTCATACCTTCCTTAAACTGCTCAAGTTGTCTTTCAGCTGTTTGAATGTAGAAATGTTGGCGCTCAATTTCTTGGTTCTTCTCGTGGATCTCTTTGACAAGTTGAGATCTTTCAAACGCTGACTTCTTAACCATTTCATTGGATTGTTCCTCCAGTTTAAGCAGTAGTTCATCTTTATGGGCCATTTCATATGTGACCTTTTCTAATTTCTGTTTATAACACTCTAACTCTTCATGAAGTACATACGACCGTGCTTCTTCAAAGGACGCATTAAGAGTATCTAATTGATTTTGATGGTCAGACTGGAGCTTGGTCAGGCTTTGTTGCAGGTCTTTAAGTTTCTGTTCAGTAGTTTGGATGTAAGCCTTTTGCTTTGCAATTTCATCATTTTTCTCTGTGATTTCTTTAGCAAGTTCAGATCTTTGTTCTGCTATTTCTTTAGACTGTTCCTGCAAGCTGAAGAGTAATTCATCTTTACGAGCCAATTCCGATTTTACATTTTCCAAATCTTGTTTAAGACGCTCCAGCTCTTCAAGAACTGATGATGTCTGTGCTGATTGTGTTTCCAAGGACTCTCGTAAATGCTGCATGGCTGTTTCTCTTTCTTCAATGCCTCCCTCTAAGGCCTCTACTTTGTCTTGCAGACATTTAAAATTCTGAAGTGCACATTCTAGGTCTTGAACTTTGAGATCATAGCCTGATTGGACAGCTATAAACTTCTGTGTTTGCTGGTTGTGGTTCTCCTGAAGAGATGTGAAGTTGGCCTTGAGCTCACAAAGCTCGTCATTTAACATTTTCTGATTTTCTTGAGATTTTTTGCGGGCCAACAGTGCAGCTTGAGCTTTCTTCTGAAGCTCGGATTTCTCTCTCTTTACCTTGGCCAACTCGCTTTCTAATTCTTCAGTATGATGTGACCTCTCGCTTCCTGCATCCTTGTCGGTCGTGCTGATGTCTTTCTCAAGTTGCTCGAGTTTGGCCACCAATTTCAGCTTCTCATTCTCAAACGCAGCATCTTTTTCACTGCTGGTAATTTGAAGCTGGTCAATTAAAAGCCTCTGTTCTTCTAGTTTCTGGAGGGTGGAGCTCAAATTTTCCTTCTGCTCCTCAAGTCTACATTGTAAACAATTAGCACTGTCTTCCATTTGCACTATGGTCTGCTCTTTTTCTGATATAACCAGCAACAACTCATTGATTTTACTGTCTTTATCCTTTAACTGCTGACTAAGTTCAGAAACAGTTGTATCGTGTTCTTTTTTGAGAGAGTTTGTTTGTGTCCTTAGATCTTCCAATTTCTCCTGCAAAGCTGAAACTTCTACTTCGTCCTCTGCACTTTTTGCATGTTGTTTCTCATGCTCCTCTATTTTTTTTAGCAACTCTTTTCTGACAACAAGCGCTGCCTGGAGCTTTTTCTTCATGGCCTCTTTTTCTTTAGTTACTTTGGAGATTTCAATTTTAAGTTCATTGTTGTCTTTAACCAAAGCATTGTTTTCTGTTTCTTTATTTTCCATTTGACTTTGATAAAGAGACAGATTTGCTTTTGTCTCTTCCAGTTGTGAAATCAGATTGTTGATCCGCTCCTCATGTTTTATCCTTTCATTTGAAGCAGATGCTACCACTTGTGTTATTGACGTGTCCTTCACTTTTAGCTGCTGGCTGAGTGCAGTGAGAAGTTCTTTCTGCTGACTGATCTGAATGCTCATAAAACTGAGTTCATCATCTTTCTTTTGGATAAGTGCACTGTGTTTCAAACTAGCCTCGTTGAGCATTTCGGATTTCTGGATCTCTGCCCTGAGTTTTTCTTCGAGCTCTTTAATACTTTCCGACAATAAAGCGATCTTGCCTTCACTCTCACTTTTATTGTCTAGACCCTCGACATGCCTTTGCTCTAGCTCCCTATTCAGCTCGGCTAACTCCTTCTTAAAGGAAGAGTCTCGAGATTGAGTGTCTTCTTGTAGCTGTTTAATTGTGGACTGCAAGGAAACTCGTTCTTCTCTGAAAGCCAATTCTATATCTGACATGCACTGTGTTAAACGAGATACCTCCTTCTGAGCAAACTCTTGACTTTCTACCAATTCCTTGAGCTCTATTTGTTTATCATGTAAGGCCTGTCTTAATTCGATATTCTCCCTGTCCTTTGCTTGAACGGTGGATGCAATCTCCTCTAATTTGCTTCTACTCATTAAAGCATCCAGTTCTTTTTCCTTAAGCCTCTCTGAGCCCTGTTCAATAGCCAGTGTGGCTTCGGCTAACTTTTCATTTAAATGATCTAGGTCCTGTTTCAGAGCATGAACTTTACTGTCTTTGGAAGTCAGTTCATGTTCGATTTCTTCGAGCTGCTTAGTGAGGACATTCTTAGCCTGCGTTTCCCTATCAAGCACTGAAAGCCACTCTTTTTCAGACTCTTGAAGAGTTTGTTCAACTCTCCGAACTTCTGATTTCAGTCCGGTGATAATATCATCTTTGGCACTAACCTGGACCTGGAGTTGCTCCATCTCTGTCTTCATTCTCTCCATGCTACTGTACTGCTGCTGACTTTGAAGCTGCAGCTGTTCTTGTGTCCTCTGAATCTCATAACTGTAATTCCTACTGAATGCCTCTTTTTCCAGAACTAACTCATGGACCTCCTCTTCCTTCTTTGTCCTTTCACTGTTGACTCGATCTAGCTCCTGCTTGGTCAAACGGTTTTCCTCTTGCAGTTTCTTGCACAGCTCATTCATTTTCTGCATCTCTGACATGGCATGCTCTGTATGCTTTACCTGAGCAGTGTATTGACTATTAATAGCATGCAGAGCCAATTCCCTTTGCTCAAGGCTCTCAGTCAGGGAATTAACCTGGGCTGCAACTTGAAGGTGTTGTTCCTTTAACCTCTCGATTTCTATAGTCAGGGCACTGGCGTTCATCTGCTGGGAAACTAACGTATCATCCTTTTGCTTCAAAACTTCAGCATTAAACAATCGCAGCTGTTGGACCTCATTCTGCAAAGTCGACGACTCCTGCTGAAGGGCGTGAATTTGTCCGTCTCGCTCGCTTATTGTCCAGTTGAGGTTCGACAATTCTTCGTTCTTTTGGGACAGCAGATTCTTGGCTTCTTGAAATTCTTCCACTTGAAAAGCAAATTTATCCTGAAGGTTTGTTAAGGCACTTTGCTTCTCCTCTATTGCTATGGAAAGCCTTGAAGACTCTTGCTTTAGGGCTTGAGTTTGACTCTGCAGCTCAGACACTAGTTCTGTACTTTCCATAAACTGACTCTTCAACAAATCAGCCTCTTCAGCCTTCCTCTGAAGATCCTGAAGAGCTTTAGTTTGATCCACCACAGTGGAAGTGCTTTCAACAAGGGCTGCTTTGAGTCTTGATACCTCTGCAGCCTGCTCAATGAGATTGATGTTCAACAGTGAAACCAATTCTGTCAACTGGGACAACTCTAGTCTTAAGTTGTCATTTTCTAACTCTTTGCCTTTCATGGTTTCAGTCAGGCTGCTGAGCTCTGCAGTGTGTTTAGATATAGTGTCAAGATGGGCCTGATCCTTCTCAGCTTGTGTGGCCCTGAGTTGTGCGATCTCTGAGGATATGCCCTGTGCTTCACTAGTCAGTTGGGAAATGGTGTCTTCAAGTTTGGCAGTGTTGGCCTTCGTGCTCAGCTGCTTCTCTGCTTCATTCTTCAACAGAGCATCCTTTTCAGCTAGAGCTGAACTAAGGTTGTCATTTTTCTCAAGCAATACCTGCAAATCACCTTGTAATTTGGAGATGACCTCCATGTCAGATTTAATCCGTGCTTCTAAGTCTGCCGTTATCTTTTCATTCAACTGAGTGAGCTCTTGATCCTTTTTGAGCAGCAAGACATCTTTCTCCTGCAGTGATCTCTGAAGGTTCTGAGCATCCCTCTGTAGTTCAGCAATGGTTTCCATTTTCTGGCTGATCTGATCTTCACCGGATTCAAATCTGACCTGTAACTGACTCAAGAATGTCTCCTGCTGTTTAAAGGACTCTTCTTTTTGCTGCAGTTCCAGGTGTAAGCTTTCAGCTTTGGAATGCTCGGTTGCTAGCTGCTGTGTCAAACATGTAAAATTGGCATCTCTATTGGACAACAGATTCTGAAGAGCCCAGATTTCTTCTTGCCTTGTGGAAATCTCTCTCTCTGATTTCTGGAATTCGGCTTCCAGTGTACTATTTGCCTTATTTAGTGCCTGAACATTATCCTGAAGTTTCCCCAGCTCGACTTGTTTCTGGCTCAGCTCCTGTTTCAGTGTTGCACTCTCTGCCAAATGACTCTCCAAAGAACATTTAAGATGCTCATTATCCAAGAGAAGCTTTGCAACATTGTCGTTCGTGGTTGCTAACTGGCTACTGAGTGAAACCAGTGACTCGTTTCTCTTGTTGAGCTCGTCAGTGTGATTACAACATTCACTTTCTTTCGCTCTCAAATCCTGGAGCAGTTGTGAACATTCTCCTTTAAGCTTCTCGTTCTCAGTTTGGAGGTTTGTGGAAAGCTCTCGCTGATGATTAAGCTCACTTTGTAAGGAAGAACACTCCTTAGACTGCTGTTGTAAAACTGCATCTTTCTCCAGAAGTCCTGACTTCAGAGCGCTACCCTGTTCCTGAAGTAACGAGAGAGTTTCTTGTAGCTGAGTAAGCTGGTCCTGATAACCCACAAGCTGTTTGCGTAGCTCTGAATTGACCTGGTCTTTTTCAGCAAATCTGATGTTATGTTGAGAATCTGACATCTTTAGCTGTTCATTCAAATGGTTTATGGACTCTTTGCTCTCCTGTAACTGTCGAGAGAGAGCTTCACATTCAGTAGTCTTTTCAAGTAAAGCTTCCTGCGTTTGCTTGACTGTTTTGCTAAATTCTTCTTTGTCTTTAAGCAAGCCTTCTATAATTTTACGGTTTTCTGCATGCTGCATCTCAAACCCAGACAGCTTGTCATTTAACAAGCTTTTTTCCTTAACTAACTCCTCTTGCTCTTTTTGAATGATGCTATTTTGCTCAGTAAGGATGGAAATCTGAGAAGCAAGGTTACCCTTCTCTTCCAGCGTCGTCGCTACCTTCTTATCCATTTCGGACACGACCTGACTAAGCTCAGCTAGCTCCTTCTCTTTATTCTCATATAAAGCTCTTATCTGTAGGGTCTGTGTGCTCAGGACCTGAATGTTGTTATGAAGCTCGATGATATTAGCCTGTCTGAGAGTTATTTCTTCAGTTAGATTCTTGTTACTGGCATGCAACTCTTCCAGGGACTTTTTCATGTCACCATTTTCAGCCTCGAGCTTGGCATTAAGCTCATTCATGGTGCCTAACTCACTGCTGAGGGAAGAAAGAGATGCGTTCCTTTTGTCCAGGTCATTTAGATGGCTTTGACACTCATGGGCCTTATTACTGAGAGCTGTGTTTTGTTCCTGAAGGCTTTGACGGAGCTGAGTACATTCTTCTTTCAGGGAGTCACATTCAGTTTGAAGCGTTGAAGAGAGACTCCTCTGCTGTAGAAGTTCGCTTTGTAAAGAAGCGAACTGGGAAGCTTGCTGCTGTAAAAGGCTATCCTTCTCCGATTCTCCAGAATTCAAACTCTCCTGCAGCTGCATGATTTGACTCAGCTGAGTGTCTATTTGTATGCTTTTCTCACCCAGAGCTCTCTCATTTTCTGATATTTTACAGTTTAATTGGTCAACCTGAGTGTTCAAGGCCTCTATTTGGCTTTGTAAACGTCCAGCCAGCTCGTTACTGATCTCCAGCGACTCTTTAAGCTGACTACACTCACCCGTTTTCTCCAACAGATGTTCAGAAAGAGACTGCTTGCTTTGCTCAAGCTCTGTGGCTTGATCGTTGAGCTTCTCCTTATCTTTAATCAGGTCTTCTACCATTTTTCCTTTTTCCACTTGCTGTGATTCAAGTTCTTCTGTTTTCCTCAGCAGGATGACTTTCTCCTCTGAAACCTGTTGCAACAGCTGAGCCTTGTTCTCGACTTCCTGCTTAAGAGCGTGATTCTCTTTGGTGAGATCGTCCACTCTGGACTGCAGGCTGACATTTTGGTTTTGCACTACATCCATTTTTTCCTGGGATTCCTGCAAATGCTGTGTTTGGGTCTGTGAAATCTCCTCTAGAGATTTTTGAAGAACTAGAATTTCATCCTTAAGTGATTTCAACTTTACGTCCTGCTTAGAAATGGTCTTTGTTTTGCCAGCCAATTCTTTTTGTAGTGCCTTCTTTTCTTCTTCTGCCTTTTCCTGCACTATCCGAAGCTTTTCCTCCAGCGACATTATAGTCACCAGTTTCTCTTCAACCCCTAGCTTAACCTGTTCCTGGCACTCGACCTGTGCTTGAAGCTGACTGGATAGAGACTGCAGTTCATTATTATATTTTGTAACATCTGCCAACAGCTTGTTACGTTCTTCCTTGAGAGACTTCATCTCCTTCTCGTGAGTCTGCTCGCGGTCAAGGATCTGCTCTTTAAGCTTCTCGTTCGAATTTCTCATCTCTTTCAGCTGAGCAAGAACGTCCTCCGAGTCCTGAAGTTTTTGAGTAGCAGCAAGCATTTGTTCCTTCAGTGATGAAATCTGAGTTTCGCATTCGGTAAGGTGTGCACGCTGACTTGTATTCAGCTTCTGAATTTCCATGTTGAGATCTTGTATTTTCAGCTTGTTCTCTTCCAGTTGACTGAGCAGTTCCTTCGTCTCATTCAACTTTGCCTCTTTCTCTTTACGGGCTTCACTTAGATCATTCTCTGTGACCCTGAGTTGTTCCGTCAGCTCAGCTATTTTCATATTAAGGGAATGCTGGTCAGAAGACTGTGACTCTCTAATGATACGAGCTTCCTGTTCAGCTTTCACAAGAACACTCTCAATACGAACCAAATCCTCCTCTTTATGCCTTATCTCCTGTTTAAGCTCTTGTATTTGCTCTGCATATTCTACCATATTGCCCGACAGAGCTGAAATTTCCTTGTCCTTGTCTACGATAACGTCTTTGAGGGTGTCAATTTCTCGTTCACAGCTCTGGAGATCGTGAATAAGCTGCGATCTTTCTTCTAAATGTGTGGTGTTCAGCTTGTCCAGCTCATCAGTGGTTTGATCCAAGTCACTCTGCAATGATTCAATTGTAGCTTCTTGTCTCTGCGTCTGAAAAATCATAAGAAAAATGGCATTAGTGTTCCACAAACACTGCATACAAAGTGCAAAGTATCTCACTGTTTCCCAAGCAGAATGTTTCACACCAACAAAAGAGCAGCAATAAACAAATGCATACTTTCACATTTTTATTTCACTTTATTAGGAACACTTGTACATTCCCTCAACTGTGAAACCATCCAAGAGGCTCCAGAGCACTCCATAAAATCATTCTACAGGTCTAGATACAGGATACAGGTCTAGAGCTTCATGTTTGCATCAAACATCAAAATGGGGACAAAAGTGATCTCTCTGATTGTGGCATGGATGTTGGGGCCAGTGTGTTTTAGAAACTGCTGAGCTCTTTCTTGGGATTTTCACACAAAACCATGTGCTCATAGAAGAAAACATCAGATCATCAAACTCCACCTACCTTGATTTAGAATAATGCACTTATGAAATTAAAAAATATATATTTTTATATCATTTCCAGGAGGAAATCATCTACAGTAAGCGATGCTGGACCAAAGAAAGCTGACCTAAGCTGTCAAAAAAAAACGGAAGTTTTTGCCGCACTCCATTCAGGTCCTCAACCAGGACAACTACGAGAGTTACAAATTGTACTCAGCTGAACTTGTCTGCACTGCACACACTACTGATCCATTTATTTTTAGAATTTTCTTTATATTTTTCCCTTTGATACTACACAAGTATAGATTTTGATTTAGACTTTTATTGTAGCTCTATTTTTTATTCTACATTGACGACATGGACACTCGTTTCACTACACGGCATACTGTGTATGGTTGTGTATGTGACCAATAAAATCTAAATTTAAAACTGCACCCCAATGCACACATCTGCACTTATAATCATTATATTTTATATCATTATGTTCTGCCAAAGATCTGTATTCATACAGTATGTTTTTACATTTCCTATATATTTGTTCTTTCAAATTCTTACCTGTATAGATAAATTCAATTTTTTTTGTAATTCTACACATTTATTTTGTTTTAAATGTGCCGTGTGTGGTTGTATAAATGCCCAATAAAATTTGAATCTCTAGTTGAAGATAAAGACGTTCAAGTCTCATATGCAGATACAGTTGCTTAGATCAGTCTGGGCTTTTGTAAAGGTGTAAAAAAAATAAAAAATAAAAACACCATAAACAATATGACTTACCTTCTCTTTCAGGACATTAAGCTTCTGCATGAGATCTGCGACTGTTTCTTTCATTTCTGTGCACTGCTTCTCAAACGTACTGCACTTCTTGGTAACTTCAGAAAGCTGGATAAAAAAAAATCAATAACAAAATAATCAGACCAAAAAGAGGAAAAAATGGAGGGGTGTATTTAAAAGTTTAGTAAAATGCAGGGTTACTCACATTGTTTTCGGTCTGTAGTAGTTTATCTGCAACGTCTTTGTGCTGCTCCTCCTTCTGCTTCAGTGCATCTCTCAGACTGTCGATAAGCTCAAGTTTCTCTGACGTTTGGGCGAGTGTTTGTTCTTTCTCCATCAGAGAGGATTCAAGACACTCCTGTGTGCTGCTTAGCCTGATTTATGAGTTGAATTCATTAACAGAGGGAGAAACAATATGTGGATATAACAATTTTATATAAATAAAATCATACCTATATATATCCTGTTATAAATTGTTAGAAGGTTTAATAACACCCTGTATGTGTGTGTGTAATATATATATATATATATATATATATATATATATATATATATATATATATATATATATATATATATATATATATATATATATATATATATATATATATATATATATATATATATATATATATTCACACACACAAACAGAGTGTTATTAAACCTTCTAACAATTTATAACAGGATTCTATATCAGTGAGATATCTGTTTATCAGTTCTTGAATTTTGTTAATATGTTTTGTTTAAAATAAACAATTTAAAGTATTTGTCTGGGAAGTAAAAGGTACATTCAAAAATATATTTACAATAATAATAATAAAATTAAGACACCGTATCATGTGCTGGGTCCCAGACAAAGTTTGTGTGTTGTATGCAATCACATGACAGCAATGGAAGTGAAAAGAAGGGGGTGTGGCCATATATTTAACATATGTTGACATATATTTAATGTGTTACATGCAACTTGTAGCTCCGATGTAAAACAATTTGGCTGATCATATATGTCCAAGAGACAAGAGGATTACCTAAAGAGGATTTTTTTTTTTTTTTTAGAAATATTAGCATTACTGCATTAAGAAGAAAACAAAGAAATACCCTTTGAGTTGTTCATTCAAACTTGTGACAAGGAGCTGATGCTTTTCAGCATCTCTGCTTTGCTGACTGCGCAGGCTGCTAAGCTGAGCTTGCAGTTTCTCGGATTCATTCTGAAAGGCAAAAGGTTAAAAAATACTGAGAGACAAGGCAGAAAAAAAGATTTTTACCTGGAAGTGAGTTTAAAAAGCACCAAAGCCCAAACATAAAGCAGGAGAGCAGTGAGTACAACAAACCCAACCAAGCCACAAGATTAAATGACACCGTGTGTAATACGCATACACCTGCTCTCACTTGCACTGATCAGGCATAACATTATGACCACTGCCTGGTGACGTGAATAACACTGATTATCTCTTCATCTATTGGTGGGTGGGATATATTAGGCAGTAAGTGAGCATTTTTCCTCAAAGTTGATGCGTTAGAAGCAGGAAAAACGGGAAAGCGTAAGGATTTGAGCGAGTTTGACAAGGACCAAATTGTGATGACTAGACCACTGGATCAGAGCATCTCCAAAACTGCAGCTCTTGTGGGGTGTTCCCAGTCTGCAGTGGTCAGTATCTATCGAAAGTATCTTTTAAGTCCTGTAAGTATCCAGGGATCCATAGAGGCCCCAACTCACAACTTATAGGGCTTAAAGGATCTGCTGCAAACATCTTGGTGCCAGATAACCACAGCACAGCTTCAGGGGATCTAGTGGAGTCCATGCCTCGACGGGTCAGGGCTGTTTTGGCAGAAAATTGGGGAGCAACACAATATTAGGCAGGAATCCATAATGTTATGCCTGATCAGTGTACAGTACACACACCTTCTCACACATAAAACACACCTGAGAAACCCAAAATGGCCGACCTCCTTCATCTACATCGAAGGTCACCTGTGTTAGAAGGACGCGTTACAATGTTCTTGAAAAAAAATCATATGCAAATTACTGGAAGTCCAAAAATGGGCAAAACGTGTCTATCAGAAAAAAACTGATAAACACTGCGGAGTCTTTAACACTGGCTGTTTAGTCCAAAAAATGAGTCATTTGAAAGCTGTCATGTTAATTGGTAATCTGTAGAAAGAGATCTGAGTTTGGGTTGCACTTAATGTGAATGCAATTCATACTCAGGTCCACACTTGTTCAGGAAGTAAAGTAACCTGCGTGTGAGTTTTAGCTGATCATAACATCATGATTTTCAAAAACAAATGTGTATGATGAGTGACAGGGGAACGTTAGAAGAGATGAAGTGCTTTACTGTACATAACAGCACCAAAATAATAATAATAATAATAAAAAAAGCTGAGTCGTGTTGTGTTCTCCATGTGTGTTTGTGATAATTTAAGATGAACACAAATGCTTCAGGGTTCAACAGAATGAAGCAAGTCTATGCTGTGGGGAGGCCAGAAATAATCACACTAGGATTTGGCATGCAAACATGCCAGTGTGAAAACCATATATATATATATATATATATATATATATATATATATATATATATATATATATATATATATATATATATATATATATATATATATATATATATATATATATATATACACACACACACACAGGTGCATGTATTGGTGAGATGAACAGTTTTGTTTCATTTTTTCCGAACTGCTATTTAGAGTGTATATTTAAAGGAAATGACAACACATCAAAATAACCGAAGGTCATGCAATATTTGCAGAGCTTTAATAACTCAAATAAAACAAAATGCAAATAATTTGTAAACATATTGTGTTAATGCTTTGGCTAAATAACATTAAGAAATCAGCATTTGGTGGAATAACAATTGATTTTGCAATCGTTTGGCTCCATGAGCTCCACCAGTTTTTCACATTGCTGTTGGGTAACTTTATTCCACTCCTTTTGCAAAAAAGCAAACAGCTCAGCTTTGCTTTATGGTTTGTGACCATCCATCTTCCTCTGTCAGAGGTTTTCAATAAGGTTCAAATCTGGAGATTGGGCAGTGGTCTCTTATTTTTTTTTCCAGAGCTGTGTAATGTAATGTAATATATATATATATATATATATATATATATAAAATACATATATATGTAAATTATTCGCTTGCTTGTTAATGGGAAGCAACAGAAGACTTGTTGATCATCCAGATGTGAACATGTGTGTGTAAACTTTTGAACTGGTTCATTTGTGTAAATTCAGTTATTATTGTGTCTTAGATGTACACATCTGTTGTGTGAAATATTAATATTCTTATTCAGAACAGCACTAAATAGCTATTATAATAGTTTTTAATATGATGCTTAAAAAACCCCACAGTACTCCACTGATAACTCCTGGTCTCGACTTGTTTGTTCTCATGTAAAAAACTGTTACATGTTAAGTGAAGATTCTCAGATTTCCCAAATCCTTTAGCCTTGTAAGACTTCCACAAGAAGACTTGTTAGAATGATCGTGGCATATCCACCGAGTTTCCATAGAGATCAGATAAATCATGCATGAACGCCAATATAGAAATTTGGTGTACCTGCAGGGACTCAATGCGAGCCTGTAACTGCAACCGATCCTCCAAGTCCTGACAGCGCTCTTCCAGTCCAAGGATTTGCTCCTGCAGCTGATTTCTTTCAAGCTCCAGTTCTTCCACAACGGACCTCAGGCCCTCTAAAACATCAGATGGAAACTGGGTCAAGAATGTATTAGAAGAAAAACCAAATCTGCGTTACACAGAAACTATCATCTATGGCCAAAATTTTGTGGACACCTAAGGAAGCGCATCCATTTGTGCTATTTGAACATCTCCAGATGTAGTGCCCTGTTTATTGGTATAATAACCCCTAGATCTCCTTTCCACTAGATATTAAATGTGGATGTGGAGGATAACTGTGTCCCAAATAATATACTTTGCACTTACCCTATGCACTACATCTTATGTACTCTACTGTCTAGTGTATGAATTTTAGATGGTAGTATAATCTCAAATTAAAGAAACACTTTTTATTTGCTAAACAACAGCACAACAACCTTCCTGACACAACCCTCCCATTTTATCTGGGCTTGGGACTGGCACTGCATCCAGTGGCTGGGGTGTGGGCACTGGCTGGGAATCGAACCCGGGCCTTCCGCATGGTAGGTGAGAAACCTACCACTGAGCCACCAGCGCCCTAAATGCTTGTAATGTTATGCTGTGAATATTTTCAATGTTGAAAAATTATTTACACAATGTAGACTAATTTAAGACAATTATAAGAAGTCATTATCTTTTTTTTTTCTTTTCTCATCCAGCATCAGTGCCTGGTAGCCCCACCCCCTTTCACTACATAAGTGTTGGGTTCAAACTTCATTATTCTGGTTAAATAAGTGCATCATCCGTGTTCTTAATCTGCACTTGTTGGAATTCTCAGTGTAAAAACACAACTCTATTTTATATTATTACTTCAAAATGTCACAGAATCCTGCATAAGCATGTAGTTTGTGACGTATCTCATGTCTGTGGAAACTGAAAATCTACAGCATAATTCAAAGACATGCCACAAAACTGCGTTTCTAAATTTTTGGTGGAGACCTATGTATGGGTGTAATGGTCAGGTGTATACGAACACAAAGTTTATACATTCATGTGCTTTCTTAAAGCCAGCGTTCTGTGATTTATGTGTACGCAGCTTTCTCTGAATGATATGGTGAACACTTTCTTTTGCACCACCCTTACAGAACCTCTTAATTATACCATGAATAAAATCACATTTGAATCCGTTCATGCTACACAGAAAATGCTTCGAATTTCAACACGTTCAACTTTACTACTCAAAACACAAATGGTTGAAAAGCAAACACTTACCACAGATGAAGGGAACACACACCAACATTATTACACCAAAACAAAAAAAAGGATAAAATCTGTAACGGGCATTCAACATGGACTACAGCCTACACAACCGAGACTAGGCAGTTCATCCAGCACGCACATGCTCCGAATAATCTACAAAAATAAAGCACAACTACAAAAATGTGTCAAACAATAACAGACCATCACACTGGATTGACTGAAGGATTAGAAAAACTTATTAAAATATGAAAATGCATTTAAATAAGATTGAGTGAGGTATGAAAAATTCATTGCCAAATGAGGAACAAAAAACAGTAAGACATAATACAAGGCCCATATTCATAACAACATCTGTGCTTATAATTTTCACATATTTGCTGAACCTTAATAGATATTACTGATCATCAATACACCCACACAGAAGGGTGTTCACTAGATGATGAGTTGAAATTCATTATATGAGAAAACTCATTCACTGAATATTTGCATTCATTTGCTGTCAGGGTTACAGTGAGCACAGTAGTCAACTCCCCCTCTGTTAACGTTACAGTAATCAAGAGTGTCTCAATCTGCTTTCTAGTTCATTTCCCTTACTGGAAAATGCTTCTCAGCTTAAAAAAAAGGCAAAATCTCATTCCAACTTGTCTACTAACAGAAGTAGCTTGTTAACATTGCTGTAGCTTTCTTATGCAAAAGGGATTGAGTCGAAAAAAAAACAACAAGATACATAAAAATAATAAGGCAGGAGATACTGTGATTAATCTTATCACATGCCTAATACAGGCCCTAAAGTTCCCGAGTACAAAAAAAAGACCACTTCATCTCATTTCTGATAAAAAAAAATAACAGCCTGATATCCATTTCAGCACTAGGAAAAAAAAATACAAGCAATTATAATGCTTTATGAACATGAGCACTTGTAAAGAGTCTTATGCAAAAAATAAATAAATAAACAGTATATGGGGATGTTAACCTATGAGGAGGGTGCATGCCAGGCTGAACTGTCTAGTGTGCTTCACACCTGTGTTTGAGGCAGTGAATTCGGGCCACCAACCTCCCATGTTCTCCCCTTCCATCGGAGTGATACTGCCAGAGGGATTGTGGGAATCGGGGAAAGGTGACCTGTTGTTGAACTCAAAGTCCTCCTGAAAGTGCAAACAGTTACTCACTTGAACATATGTAATCAAATATGTAAAGCACATAATGATAAATAATTCTATTGAATTATGAATAACAATTAATTATATGCCTTCATCCTCAAAAACAATAGCACAAGTCTATCAGAAGGTGAAACACACATTCATCATTATTAAGTTAATTATTCACACCAATCAGCCATAACAGTAAAACCACTGACGTGTAGAGAATAGCACTGATTATCCCTTGTTAAGAGGTGGGATATATACACCGATCAGGCATAACATTATGACCACCTGCCTAATATTGTGTTGGTCCCCCTTTTACTGCCAAAACACCCCTGATCTGTCAATGCATGGCCTCTAGATCACTGAAGGTGTGCTGTGGTACCTGGCACCAAGATGTTAGCAGCAGATGGGGCCCCACTTCGCAACTTACAGGACTTAAAGGATACTTTTGATAGATACTGACCACTGCAGACCGGGAACACCCCACAAGAGCTGCAGTTTTGGAGATGCTCTGATCCAGTTGTCTAGTCATCACAATTTGGCCCTTGTCAAACTTGCTCAAATCCTTACGCTTGCCCGTTTTTCCTGCTTCTAACACATCAACTTTGAGGACAAAATGTTGACTTGCTGCCTAATATATCCCACCCACTAACAGGTGCCATGCTGAGGAGATAATCAGTGTTATTCACTTCACCTGTCAGTGGTCATAATGTTACGCCTGATCTGTGTATGTGTCAGCAAGTGAACAGTCAGTTCTTGAAGTTGATGTGTTGTAAGCATGATAAATGCGCAAGCATCTGAGAGACTTTGACAAGGGCCAAATTGTGATGGTAAGACAACTGGCTCAGAGTATTGCAAAAGTCTTCTGGTATGCAGTGGTTAGTATCTACTAAACATGGTTTGGGAAAGACATGATATGCAAATTCACATGGAGAGTGAATATTAGCCAGTCCGGTCCGATACCACAGAAGAGCTACTGTAGCACAAATTGCTGAAAAAGGTCATGCTCTGAGAGGTCTTGTGGTGAGGGGTCAGAGCAATTTTGGTGGCAAAAGGAAACTTGCACAATATTAGGCAGATAGTTTTAATGTTATGGTTGATCTGTGTAATTATGTATTGAATCTGCATGCTTTAATTTATTAAGTGGAACTGGAATTAATAAACAGCTGCAGCCAATTTTCTTATCAAAACCTGCCTCCAGCTGTGTTTATTCCTCAGTTTTAAGCTGAATCTCTCCCGACCAGACTGTACCAGCATTGAGAAACAGCTCGTACCTGCAGGTTGCGGGGGCCGGAGCTTCCCATCTTCTTGCCCTTTTGTGGACGAAGCCCTCGGGCCTGAGCCAACTCCTCCTCCAACTCCCGCTGCCGATTGGCCAGTGCTGGATCGGAGCAGCCAGGAAAGAACCAGTCATCCTCAATCAGTTTTGTGCCACAGGAAGTTATGAAGGGTTTAATAGCATTTGCACGAAGGAATGAAAGAAAAAGCAACTGACAAATGAAAGGAGGTGACTGATAGCATGATGAACTGTGTGACATGGGGGGGGGGGGAGTTATAAAGGGAACTAGATAAAGAATTGAAATGAAGAACTAGAAATATATCACATGCATGAACACACAGAAGCTCCTGCAATCACACAAAGCTATAAACCACCAGGAAGCAGTACAAGAGGACGTGTATAGTGCGAGCGCGTGACCAAGAGCTGTTTAACAAACACATGACATTTCCCTTTGAATTAGTTAAGAATTTATGATATAATCAAAGCATGAAATCCTTCATTCGTTAGGAATAACAACAGGCTCCTACAGAGGTGCTGCAGTTACCCACATATAACATTATTATTCTCTATACTTGACCTAGAAGTCTAGTGGCAAACAACTGATTTCCTAGGATGATGTCCTAGTACCTCAGAGAAACTAAAGGACTTTTCACACATGAAATTGTAAACTTTACCTGGGGTTAACAATTAATCCTAGCTATTTTTTATCTGACATTTCACACAACATTTTTTTTTTTTAAAGAAAAATCTCCTGCTTCCTCTTTATACCAAGTGACCCAATTTTTTATTCTTTCCTCTAAAGAGTGCCAACACTGACTCAGAGACAGAATAAGAAACATGTCTCCACCTAGGGTAAAAATTTGGGGTTTAGAACAATAACCCAGGGTGAAAAGCCCCTTTTTTTGCACTCAGTAAACTACCATAAGAGGTCTCACAGATGCACTACAGAGCACAAGTGAAAAGTTTAACATGACCTGGACTTCTAGATCCTAGACATTCATGTAGATAATTACACAGAGCATAATGCACAACAAATACATTGTTGATAACTGATCAAATATAAACAACTCTTAGTACCGCGCTTGTACTTGCATGGACCTCTCTGTACATGCCAATGCATTTAAAAGAAAAAAAAAAGTTAAATGAAAGCCATGCTTCATGAATCTCTTTCATAAGAATGAATGAGAGAGAGGCAGCAGGATGAAGTGTGTTGTCCAGAAGCAACAAACTGGCTAAGGGAATGTGGTTTTGATTGCATTGGGAAAATTCCTCCCAGATTCTGCTTTGTGAAAGGGCAAAGCTATCGGGTTTTGGAAAGCGTGCTTTACGTTGACATCTGATCGAATAGTAATTTGAATAATCAGCACAAAACATATCCCCATCTGTTTTGTGGCAACAGTGAAGTTTGGCTAAAAATGTAGATTGAAAAGATTAATGAAAGGAAGTGATGTGGAGGGGGAAAAAATAGAACAGGATTATAGAAATCGGACATTGTGATAGAGAAAACCCAAAAAGAGGCAAGGGGTCAGTTGACAGTTTATTAGGAAGCTCGTGACACTCGTTGGCTATTTTATCTGGACATTCTGCAGGTTCATACTTACTGACTGTGACTCATATGTTGCAGTCTGGATTTACCTAGCAGTACACAAACACTACCACCAGATCAGCTCTCACTACCGTTTCAGGGATCTCTATTCCGCAAAGAGCCATTGTTTAAAATATTTTTTATTCCAATCAAGCAGGAGTCATACCTGATTCCACCTGTTTCATAGGGTTTGGTTTCTGCTTGACTGGAATGAAAAACTGGACCAATGCCTGCCCATTGTGGATAAGACTGAACACCCCTAATCTAGCCAGTGCAGTGGTGATGCATTTTTGCCGTTCCACTGCCAAGAAAGCTGTCCTATATCCATGCTTAATGTGGTCGCTCTTCTTGTTCAGGTTTCATTAATTCCCTTTAATTCTAGGTAAACTTTATATTTTTCTCAGACTCTCTATCTTAAATGTAACACATTTCCTATTTCTTGCATCTTGCCAAAAGGTATTGATACATTCTGACTCTGCCTTCTGTCTGATCTATGCCACCTCCTTTCTCCCTCCACTACATAAGCTAGATGGCTCCAGGCTTAATCTTTTCCAGGCTCTTAGTATAAATGCCAGACCAAAGCCTCCGGTCTCTTGACTCATCACTTGAGACAGGAGATATGAGTGGAGTTGGAAAGAGTGGAACATACACAATTGTTTCATCTCTTTTCTAGCACACAATAATCTTCAGAACGATCTTCAATAGTAGTGTTATGAGCATTTGCCAAATTTGGCATGAATCTGTGTTTTCATCTGACCAAAAGGGTGCATCTTTAATCAGCTCCATAGTTTACTAGTCAGGGCACTAATCAGGGAGTCAGCCATTTTAAGGACTGTCACAATCACAAAATCCTTCCAGTGCACTGAAACAAACAAATCCCACAATGCATGACAAAACCCAGGGGGCTCACTTTGTTCCCTTACTCTCAGCCAACTTCACTTACAAGCGTCAGTAGCTTGTTATTGCTCATGTAGCTCTCAAATGATTACTAGTTAGTGATTTTAAAGTTCCAGTTATGGCTTGTTTGAGTCTAGCATCCCAACCAGTGCCAAAACCTGTGTACACAATATACCCAGGGAGCTGAATGAGACACACCCCAGATCTACTTCCAAATATTTCCTCTGTTCTATGCTAAAATTAAAGTACTGGCATATTGACTTTGTTTGGATTGATTGCCACCATGACAACTAATGTCTCAGGCTCAAAAGTTATATGTGTAGGAGACACAACAACTTGCCAACCTAATGCAATATTTTACTATGTGCTCTTAGTCACTACCACCTGTTAGCCCCTCTGGCCCCTCCTGCTGTCACAGGCAAGAGATAGGTGATAGTTGATGGGCAAAATGTCATAGACACTCAACCAGGATATACATTCTAATGAGTCTGGATTAGCTATGTAATGCTGCAGTGCTGTCCAGTAGAAATTTGTCAATAGTCAGTACCTTCAAAGTGCATTTATTACTGAAATCATAGCCACTGAGTGTAGATATAAGGCTAGACTTCCCAATAAAATTGTCAAGCGAGTTTACAGATGCATGAAAGATTAAGAAACATGCAGTAGAGAATGTCATAATGTCCAAAAGTCTGAAGCATATATTCAGATGACTCTTGTTTTTCAGCAATGCATCATCATAACCAGATCAACACATTTCAGAAAACTGGAATCTATCACAGTTTTTTTTCTCCTCCTCAAATTCAGACTTTTGGAGCGTCTCTTAAATCAAGATTTCACAGAGCAGTTCTCTGAAAAGAAGACAGCATCATTAGTGAGATTAGGGTTGGAATTTGACCACAGAATATCACCGGTTGCTTTGTTGTGGGTCAGATCAGAGTGAGAGTTAAAATCAGGGGAACAGAACTGAATACAGTATTAAAAGATGGCGATGTTAGAATTAGTACATGGAAGAGGTGGTTAAAAATAAAAGGAACCGAGTGTGTGTGTTAATAATGTGTATTTCACAACTCCAGGCTCCAGCACAAACAATCTCAATCCATTGAAATGAAAAATTTTTTTTAGATGATTCATGGTACCAAAAAAAAGGGGCAAACCAATAATGTGCAAAGATGTGAACAGGGAATTTAGCTTAATCAATAGAATAAGCAAAAAATAAAATATGAGACTTGGCAAGTTTGCCATAACCCATTCAATTTTGATATTTTTATATATTATACATGTTTTTGTTATAAATAGGCATGTGCTGATAATGAGAGCATTAAGGGTTCACTGTACTGAAAAAAAATATGCGGTCAGTCAGATTTCAGGAAAAAATATGATGTTTCTCACCAAAACGTGGCTTCGTTACTTATACTGAATGGATCATTCGGTCTGCATGTTTCAAAAAGACCCTCCCATTTTAACTCTTCAGTGTCTGGGTTAGCTCCTTGCTGGGGAATCGAACCCGGGCTGAGGCAATGACAGCGCAGGATCTGGACCAGCAGGAGGCCAGATTGAAAGATGTAGAGTGAGGGTGATTAATTTACGTTGTAGTAATGTAAACGAGTTACATAGTGAAATTCAGGGCTTTGAAAACACACGCTCAAATTGAATGCATAATAATGAATTGTGTGAATGATACTCAGTTCTATCACATGTAACCGATGTATGCGTTATAATTAAGTAAATTTTTTTCAGTGGGAGATAACAGCAGTGTAGGTTCCTTCTTAAAGAAGCCATTGGCTTTCACTGTGACTATACTGTATATCTGCACATGCCTATTCAGAAACAATTAGAACACCATCACCAAAAAAGCATATAGTGCATCTAGGGTGTTAAACAGCAGGTGAGAGTGGAGCTGGGCCTGGTCAACAAGAGGTCATCAGATCCAGAAAATAAACACAAATTAAAACATGTTTTGGGGAAAAAAGGAAGATGAAATAAAGGAAATGATGATGTCAGACATCGGCCTCGACTGTACTGCTCCTGTTTCCACAACTGATGTGTAAAAAAAGGATGATGGGAAACAGGAAGCAGTACAGCAGCAAGACAGATGCTGAGTGAAACCTGCATGCACAAAACTGACGGGAAACTGTTTCTCTTTGGCTGAACCAATCACAAAGAGGGAGGGAGAGAGGGACGGGGGAGATGAAGGGCGCGAGGCATGACGAGGCACAGGGCCAATGCTTGGCTCGTTGACGGTGGAGAGAAAATGAAAACATAAATAAGGGACCATGCTTTAAAATGGAGGGGGTGAAAAAAAAAAAAAGATGTTCACAATGTATAAGACCTCTTGATGGTTTGAATATTTAATGATAATGCTTAGATTGTATCCTCCCTCATGGATAAAAATATCTGCCAAATAAATGAAGGTCATGTAATTCAGTTAAAAAAAATAGGAAGATTAAAGCAAATACTAGGAAGTACAAAAAAAAAGAGCATAAAGTAACAGAGAACAAGTAGAGCATCTCAGGCAGAAACCATTATTATTATTATTATTATTATTATTATTATTATTATTATTATTATTATTATTATTATTATTATCCCCTCTCCTTTTTCTCACCCTCTCGTTCCTCCTCGATGTGGCTCATTCGGATTTCCAGCACGTTTTTCTCTTCTCGGATCTGATTTCTTGCTGCTTCAGCTTCAGCTACCATCGTCATCATATCCTGCCACTCCATCACCTGACTCTGAGCATCGTCCATGCTCCCAGATTCACTCGCCTGCAGAAGAGATTAGCAGTCAGCAGTTTCCTTAGCTAATCCTTATGATCAGATTCACAAAATGAGTGACAGCAACCGTTGGCGACTAGATGTGGGTGTGTTCAGCGACGTGAAAAACGTTATCCAAACATGGAGCGACTTGGTGCAGCGACTTTCGATGGGAGTGAAGACAGCTGGCAAAGATCACACACTGCTTATCCTTCATCTCATATTTGATATGATGCATATATACACTGCTGAATTTTATGTACAAATGCCAAATCTCCCTCCTGAATGTTTCATTCCAGAAAACTGATTTGTGGTCAAGTGGAAAGCTAGCTGCGCCACCCACTGAGAATCATTACTGCTATGGTGACCAGTAGTAGGGATGCCTAGTGATTGTAGACACTTAAACATAGCTATATCATTTAGCAATCCGTCATCGGATAGTAGGACACCTCCAGTGTTTGTTGTTAAAAGCTGAATTCTGTTCTGTTAGTTGACATGGTCTGTTGAAGGTTAACATCTGCACCTTAATATATAACTGCTCACAAGCGTACATGCTGTACAATGTCAAAATAAAATATCTGACCTGGGAGGCAGCTCTCTTGGTGACCTGCTCCAGATCGGCCTGCATTTTTCTCTGCTGCTCCTCATACACCACCAGCTTGGCCTCTAAAACATCTACAAACAGAACATAACCACTTTACATGCATATAACTATACACATATATTCATTGTGTATTTATTTATGATAAATTCATGCAAATCACATAACCATGTACTCAACTTCTAACATTTAAAATACATGAAATTTAGAGACTTCAAAAGAGTATATAAGCATTACACTGATCAGGCAACATTATCTCCTCATCATGGCACCTGTTAATGGGTGGGACATATTAGGCAGCAAGTCAACATTTTGTCCTCAAAGTTGATGCAGGAAATATGGGCAAGTGTAAGGATTTGAGCGAGTTGGATAAGGGCCAAATTGTGATGGCTAGACAACTGGATCAGAGCATCATTTGTGGGGTGTTCCTGGTCTGCAGTGTTCAGTATCTATCAAAAGTTTCCCTTATGTCCTCTAAGTTGTGAGGTGGGGCCTCTCGCAACTCACAGGACTTGAAGGATGTGCTGCTAACATCTTGGTGCCAGACATCACAGCACACCCTCAGGGATCTAGTGGAGTCTATGCCTCGACAGGTCAGGGCTGTTTTGGCAGGAGGACCAACACTATATTAGGCAGGTGATCATAATGTTTTGCTTGATCGGTATTATACTAAACTGTAACGCTAGGGCCAGAGGTGGACAAAGTACACAACTTCCTTACTTGAGTAAAAGTACAGATACTACTGGTCAAACATTACTCCATTACAAGTAAAAGTTGTAAAGACAGGTTTTTACTTAAGTAAAAGTACAGAAGTACTAGTTTTTAAAAGTACTTAAGTATCGAAAGTAAAAAGTAAATGTCAACGCATTGTTTTTTGTTGCACTGTTGTACGCAATACTCAGAGTACCTTTTGTAGCAACCTTGTGAATATACTGACCAGTTTGTAGTATCTGTTGAATTAAAAGCTTTTAGAATGTTACAAAACCTATAGAAATTAAACAACTGAATTGACAAAAAAGACGGGTATAATCATTTTCATTTTTGTTTAACACTCCTACCACCCCCAACAAAAAAGTACAGGTACATCTCAAAAAATTAGAATATCATGAAAAAGGTCAATATTTTTTGTCACTCAGTTCAGAAAGTGAAACCCATATATTATATAGATTCATTACACATAGAGTGAAATATTTCAAGCCTTTACTTCTTGAAATTGTGATGATTATGGCTTACAGATAAGGAAAGCCCAAAATTCTGTGTCTCAGAAAATTAGAATATTGTGAAAAAGTTCAATATTGGAAAGTCATGGTGTCGCACCCTAATCAGCTAATTACCTCAAAACACCTGCAAAGGTTTCCTGAGCTTTTAAATGGTCTCTCAGTCTACAGCAACACTGCTTTAACAAAGAGTTATATATATTTCCACATTTCATTTACATTGTTTTAATATTCATTTACACCATTCTCAAGGCTCCTCCCTCCTGTGTGCAATGCGTTGTGGGCAATATTATCCATTAGAGTGTGCGTCGTTCTGCACTTGGAATTTCTACTGGAAGTAGTGGACCATCCAGGAATTTTTGGAATACTCTTTTCAGTATACTACGATTTAGGGCATACTAATTCTAATTTTGAATACTATTTAGGACTATTTTTTACAATTTCATAGTATGAGAATTTGGACGCAGAATATGTTTTTGCGTTAACTAACATCATTACCAATGTGTTGGTGGTGTATAATATACAAAGCGTATCTTCGTCCGTTTTGCCAGCAATTGATCAATCGAGTTCAAAAAATTACGGTAAACCACTGGACTTTATGACAGGTGATGCTACAAGAGTGAAAAAAATCATCCTCTGAATAGCGTAACTACTTTCTACTCGATGACCTGGACAGAAATGTAGTGGAGTAAAAAGTAGAATATTTGTCTTTCAAATGGAGTGAAGTTAAAGTAACAAGTATCCAGAAAAAATAACACAAAAGTAAAGTACAGATACTCAAAAAGTGTACTTAAGTACAGTACTCAAGTAAATGTACTTCTTTACTGTCCACCTCTGGCTAGGGCAACATAATGAACAAAGTTTTTAAACAATAAGGCATATTGCACGTGACTCAAACACAAATAAACATTTTGTGTGTTCTGCATCTCAGTCTCACTCTCACACACAAGACTAATATAGCCTTTTTTTTTGCAATAATGATATGAATAATTAGAAGTGGCAGATGTTTTGTTGAGGTGTTTTATAATACAATATGCTGTTTTATTTCTTTTTGCTTCGTACCGTTTTTGGCCTTGAGCTCATCGTATTGCTCGAGTTTACACAGCAGCTCTTCTCTCTCCTCTTCCAGCTCGCTGACACGGGCACGAAGTGCAGCTACGTCAGGGGCGGCGTTTTCACACTGGCAGATCAAACACACAGAACAAAAAGAAGAGAGTCAGTATTTACTATAGCACCTTTACACAACTAATATCACATTACAAAAACATCATGCATTTAAATTTGCATGCAATACACATTTATTAAATGTATATACACTTCATATTTATATTTACTCTGTTTATTTCTAAATCACTTCAAGCTTTTCTTACATTCTTGGTCACAAAACCAGGACTTAACAAACCAATCATCACACCCTTTATCTGAATTACAACTCTTTTTTTTTTTTATATATTCTTTTACAGTGATACACGTCAGATCCAGACAGCTAACCTGCGCTTTCTTCAGCTCATCTTCTAGCTGCCGGATGCGGGATTTGGACCAGGCTTTCATCTTCAAGAACTTTGCCTCTGACTTGCTGGCCTCTTCTGCTTTGAGCTTGACTTGGGCTTATAAAAAAATAAGAACATACAAAAATGCAGGACAATTATGCAATTATGAAACATGAAAGGCATTATTTATTTATTTTAAGTGGTTACTATTATTATAAGAAAAAGAAAAAAAAGTTTGTCTAATGTGTTCAATTTGATATTTTAGCCGTTGATTAACATCCTTATAACTGTCCTGTTCAAGATGAACCGGTTTTGATTGTCTTGAGCAGCATGGTTTGACCAAATGTGTGTTTTCTTAAACAGACAATGCTTAGGAACATCATCTTGTTTTAAACAGGAGCCGGGGGAAAAAAAGGAAAAGGAAATCTTTCAGCTAGAGGTGGACAAAATAAAAAATAAAAATAGAAATGATAGATAAATATTTAAAAAAAAATATATAAAAATATTGTATCATGATTCTCAAAGGTATTCATAAAATAGCTGATATGCAACACAGTATAGTAGGTAGGTTTGCTCACCGGAGTTACATTTAGAAGTGTGAAATTTCTTTATTACTAAGAGGTGTGTCCCTCCAGGGTTTTATGAGTTTGCGATCACAAAAATAAACATTAAATCAGGTCAAGTAGTTTTTCGGTTAAAAAAAATCTCTCTCCAAGTTACACTGCAAAGTTGGGTTGGGGGGGGTTTTTGCTCCAGCAAAAACACAAAAAATGACCACAAAGAAAACATGGAATCTCCATTAAAAACCCAGAGGGGATGATAAATATAAGCAAATAAATAAATATTTTTTTATAAGCAAATAAAAAATATTTTTTTTTAAAAAAAGACGTTTTAAAAACATTTTACGATTTTTCAAATATGTTCAAAATTTGATCAGCTTTTTCAGGTCAATTACATATTATTATTATTATTATTATTATTATTATTATAATAATAATAATAATAATAATAATATGTAATTGACCTGAAAAAGCTGAAAGATTAAATAATAATAATAATAATAATTATTATTATTATTATTATTTAATCTTTCAGCTTTTTCAGGTCAATTACATATTATTATTATTATTTAATCTTTAAAATAATATAAAGATGTCACAATATCAGTGATATGATATTATTGTATTGTCTCAAATGTATTGACTCGGATAAGAAAGCTTTAGAGTCTGACACCTGAAATCTTATTCAGCTTTGGAATACAATGGTGTAGTTATTTAGGGGACAAGTAAGAAAAGCTCACAGCTACCAGTTTAGTGTCAGCTGTACTACAGGTCTAATTTATAGCTCTCCAGTACATACAGTCCCATTTGTACGCATGAAATAGCAAAATAAACCCGTAATTTAAGAATTAATAAAGATATAAATCAAACTGGAATTTATCACCTGAAAATTTTTACATCATCAAACATGGGAAAATGTACTACTCAGATCCGAAGCAGAGTGGGAAAAAGATACACGTGCTACTAGTTAAGTGACATTCTTCATATTTTGTATAAATAACAGAGCCAGCAAACTGCATGAACAGGTTTGTTTGAGATACTGAAAAGCTCAACAAAGTGGTTGAAAGGGAGCGGTCGAGAGTATCCATATGACAGCTAATAGGCTGTGTGGTTTGGGCTGGGGCAGGAAATGACCTGTATAATACATGCTAATAACAACAACATCCTACTAATTAAAAATAACTAAATAAATAAATACCTTCAAGATCTGAGAGTCTCTGGTTTATTGATGGGTCAACAGGCAAGTCTAGAGACGTAGTGACTGAAGTGGAGGACATCGACATCATCTGCTTCTCCGACATCTCATGCTCATATTTCTCTGTCACTCTCTTCAGCTCCTCTTGATGTTTCTGCATGAGGTCTCGAACCTGAGTGCGCATGATGTGTTTCTCGGCGTCCATTTTAGATTGGAGGTTTTCTTTCTCACTCTGTAAGCGTCTCAAGCGCTCGTTCAAGTCCTGGATACAAAGAAAACAGTCAGACAGACGAATTTGCTTGGGGAGACTTTGGACTAAGTGTAGAGAAAAATTCACCCTATCTTCAGATGCCTGCTTTAGTGAAGAAGCCATTTTTCTTAAATTATATTAACATTTGAATGGAAATGTGATTGAATTGATCATTTATTTTTTCCCTCACCTGGATTTGCCGATCTCTTCCATCCACTTCTCCTTGAAGGACATCGATCACCTGAGTTTTTCCTAGAAGGACCTCTTCCTTTTCGTGCAGTTTCTGTTTAAGAGCCTTCAAAAGCTGTATGGATGATATGGAAGAGAAGCAGGATTAAAACCAACACACACATGCACCCTCAGTGCACTGAAATCTGTCGCAGGCTGCAGTGACCTGGATATCACCAATGTTCTATTTTAGCAACCCGAAAAAACACTTTATTATGATAAATTAATTTTTAAAACATTGTGTATCTACACTGATCAGGCATAACATTATGACCACAGGCAGGTGAAGTGAATAACACTGATGATCTCCTCATCATGGCACCTGTTAGTGGGTGGGATATATTGGGCAGCAAGTGAACATATTGTCCTCAAAGTTGATGTGTTAGAAGCAGGAAAAATGGGCAAGCGTAAGGATTTGAGCGAGTTTGATGAAGGGCCAAATTGTGATGGCTAGACGACTGGATCAGAGCATCTCCAGAACTGCGGCTCTGTGGGGTGTTCCCGGTCTGCAGTGGTCAGTATCTGTCAAAAGTGGCCCAAGGAAGGAACAGTGGTGAACCGGTGACAGGGTCATGGGCGGCCAAGGCTCATTGATGCACGTGGGGAGCAAAGGCTGACCCCTGTGATCCGATCCAACAGACGAGCTACTGTTACTCAAATTGGTGAAGAAGTTAATGCTGGTTCTGACAGAAAGATGTCAGAATACACAGTGCATGATGGGTCAGGGCTGTTTTGGTGGCAAAAGGGGACCACCACAATATTAGACAGGTGGTCATAATGTTATGCCTTATGGTAAATAAGCATTCATTTCTTACAAATCTGACCTTTAATCGAATGAAAAAAAGTCACTACTTTTTAGTTTTACGCTTTAGTCTCTGTAACCATGGGCCTCAAATCACACCAGTTCTTTAGTAGGTCATGTAGACTTGCTGATGTGGTTTGAATGCATTTCTAGAGCTCATGTATTTATTAAAACCTAGACACAATACATGCTAAAAAACATCACTTGGAATAAAAAATCCCATGCCTTATTTTTATAAAATCAAAATATAACACCGTAATCAGTTCAGTACTGATGTACCTTATAACGTTAAATATCTAAAAAAAATCCATAATAATGAAAAGAATCTGTATATCAAAGGGAGGTATTCTCCAAGCATCCTTGTCTTACCTGCTCAAGATCCGCACTAGCGTCTGACTTTGCTGCAAGTTTAAAAAGCTCTTGCTCATGCAGTTGGCTCATCTCCGTTAACCTGTTGTCCTTTTGTAAAATGATGTCCTTAAATGTCTGGATCTGTAATTATAAAAAAACCCAAAAAAAACACAAAGTTTCCTATGTTTATGCTATTGCTGAATTTGTCGTGAATAAACAGATCAGGTTATTAACTAAATAAATAGTGCATGATGGATGGATGAATGGATAATTTTTCTATCTGTCCATTCATCCATCCATCCAGCCATCCATCATGCACTATTTATTGGATTGGATTAGATTAGATTAAATGAATGAACGGTGCTTAATGGCTTGATGGCAAAGACAGGTTTGCTTGAATGAAAGTATGGATGGATAGGGTAATTGATGGATGACAAAGATAGGACAGCCTGAATGAATATGGTGAATGAATGGACAAAGGGATGGAAGGCAAAAATAGGAGTGCTTAAAAAAATAGTGGCAAACACACATCTGGATTGACTTACATTTTAATCTCATTTAATACAACTGAGCAAAAGAGGGACCTGGGATGTAAACTCACAAGCTTCTGTTAAGTAGTCCTTAATCTCCTTAACCACTAAGCTACCAAATATCTTGATAGATTGGATGATTTATATCAAACGGAATGGTGAAAATAAAGGATGAATAGATGGATGGATGGATGAATAGATGAATGACATTATTGGTACATAATGAATGGGATGGATAGATGGATGATATTGGTGGATGGATGGATCGATGAATGAATGGATTAAGAGATAGATGGCATTATTTGTGCATGATGGATGGATGGATGGATGGATGGCAAATACTAGACTGCATGAATGGTTAATAATGGTTGAATATCCTCATGGATAAACAGATGGATGGATGAACTGAT
Organism: Hemibagrus wyckioides; assembly: GCF_019097595.1. Classification (NCBI taxonomy): domain Eukaryota; kingdom Metazoa; phylum Chordata; class Actinopteri; order Siluriformes; family Bagridae; genus Hemibagrus; species Hemibagrus wyckioides. The sequence continues at coordinate 11,166,788 of NC_080713.1, forward strand.
AAATAGATGGATGGACATGTAAAGCAACGGATGAATGATTCTTTGCCATCTCTTCCTCTCCCACAGTAAAGTGCTGTGATTAATAGAGCACTCAGTAGTCAGTTTAATGAAATTCAACCACAGACGGAAAAGTGCAGCTCACGTTTTGTTTGTACATGTTCTCCTTCTCCTCAAACTGAGCTCTCTCCGTGACCAGCAGCTCTCTGAAACTGTCGTTCTGCTCCTTTAGGAGGCTGTACTTCTCTTCTCCATCTCCAACTTTTTTCGTCAGGTTTTGCACCAGCATCTCCAGCTCCTGCAGTGCTGCTTCCTAAAATTATTCAAACGATAATAATAATATTAGTTTCAAATTGTTACAATACATTCACATTACAACATCTTCAGCTGAAGTGAATAGTGAATTGACATATTAAATCCTGCAAGATATTTAATGTTTATTTCTGATGTGATGAAATAAAAGGGAGTTTTTCCTCACCTTGTTGACCGGTGCTATTTGCTCCACTGTTTTATCTGATTTCTCTCCACCTAAGCCCATTTGTAAGTGAATGATATAGTCTTCTTTCTCAGCCAGGCGTTTGTCTTTTTCCACCAACATGGCGTCCATCTCGGCACCGCGCTCTCTCTGGCCTTCCAGCTCCTTTGTCTAATGCACAGGAGCAACATAAGGCAAAATGTACCATCATTTTTCCCCCTCTAAATTAAAGGGAAAAAAGCTACTGTACCTTCAGGTTCAGTTCCTGATTTCTTTGTGCAAGTTGCTGCTCGAGGTCTTCCACTTTCTTTTTAAGCAACAAAATTTTTCCTCTGCTGGCTCCGGTGTGCTCCGATTCCCCTGATTCTCCACTTCCACTCTACACACATCGGTTATCAAAAACCATCAGTGTTTCAGCAAATATGAGCATGGCCTTACTGACAGTAATGAGATCAGCAAATAAATAATAACAACAAATATTTTATATTATATATTAAAACTTCTTTTGAGCTGTGTAAATGACTGCACATGACTTTGCATTCTTCCAGCAAACAATCTCATAGAGCATCTTTCCAGTGGATGACTTCACTTCCACAGTGATTAGGTCAGCATTAGGTCAGTATGAATGCAGGATAAAACTATTATTGCCTGGCTCACTTCGTACAGAAATGAAAATGGGTACACAGACAATAAAGTGAGGAATAAGTGAGATATTGATCTGTGTCCCACATGATGTACTACACACTATGCACTATGGAAGTATAAGCTACTTCTCAGTCGATGGCAAATGGCATCAGATGCGTGTAAAGTGATGCAGTGAATATATTTAAAATGTTGTAAAATAAATTTTAAAAGCTATCTGCCACAAGAGTGTTGTCAGCCATCTTGAAAATGTTCTCTCATCCAGTGTCAGTGCCTGGTAGCCCCGCCCCTCTTTCACTAGTCAGGCAAAGCAGTGAGTGTTGAGTGCATGAAGCGTCCAACATGTTTTCTCATTTCAATCAATCATCATCTGGCTAAGTTCAATTCTTCTTGGAAGTTTCAGTGTGAACACACTACTCCCACTATTTATGGTGTAGGACAGAGCCAAGGTATGCACTATAGAGCCGCACCAGATCCTTATTGATTTGTCTGTGATGAGAAACTCTCCGATGACTCCAGAGATACCACTAAGGCATTATATAGCCAATAAAAGCTCTATTTACAGGAATAAGCTCAGCTCTGTCACAACATTTTAGTGGGAAATAAAATGTGGCAAGAAGTGTTAATTAGCACCGTTACCCTTTTGAGTTGTGGTGGCTCCCCCTGCCGTTTCCTCAGCTCCTCCAGCTGTGAGTTTAGAGACGTGACCTTTGCTTTGTTCTGGAGCCGCATCTTAGACAGCTTCGCTTCGCACGCCTCCTTTTCTGCCTGTTGAATGTATTAAGCAGGAGAATTTCATTTAAGTGTTTAGATGTTAAGAAATCTTACACTAGTGTCCTCATGTCTTTGGCCACCTCATGGACTGTTCCATGTGTGAAATGTCTTCTTCGTATACCCAGAAGTCATTCCTATGTTCTGAAACAGCTTTCCTTTTACAGAGCTGAGTTGTGTGTAATATAAACTGAAGCTTAATATTCTAAAAGGATGATAGAATGAGGGGAAGGTCTTTGGAGTCAAACTCATACTTTTCTCACATTTTCTCAGGCTAAGGCTGGATGAACAACCAAGATGCACATCTCTGCTACACTGTGGTATGTGTGCAATTCACTCTGGTTATTCTCTCACAGCACTGAAAGATTAACCAGACTGCTGAGAAGTCTGCAGATAAACATAATGCTCTATTATTGCTTTGTTTAGCTTGTACTTTGCTCTGCATTCCACTAGAATGATGACTGACTTTCCGGGCAAAACGGGAAGGTTGTGTGGAATAATGTGAAGACTGACAAAGACATGACATCACATTAAATCGCAAAATGACACACACATTGTATGCTACAGGGAAAACAGCACACATAGTACACAGATTTAGTATGATTCTGGCTAGCTTCGCATTAAACAGTGAATCTTGTTTGTAATAAGGTGCACTGATATAAAATACTACCCAACGTTTGTATAATGATCAAAGGCTTTAAAAGGCAACAACAGAAAATGAAATAAATTAAGATGAATATTATAAATCAATAATTATTCATTATAATTTTTTTTTTTTTTTTACCATGAATGGATTGTTAGCAAATAAATGACAGACAATGTGTGTGTAAAAATTTATTTCATTTTTTTTTTTTTAATATAACATGTTAATATTCCAACAAGGGGATGTCCTGTTAACTCTGGTCCTTAACAACTTCCTTTTCTACATAATCATGACTCAGGCATTCATAGCAGACCTACTCTAGTTTCTGGGTAAAAAAAAAAACCCTCAAATATCAAACCAGAGGTTACAAAATCGAATCATATCAGAGCAGATTCAATGATGTCAACTAATGAAATGTTGCCTTACGAATCCATATTGAGATCATATCATACCATGTGGAGTGGAAGCTTGATGCTTACTACAAACTGGCTCTGGAACAGTAAACTACATAGTACGTAATTTATACATCCAGTATTACATTCCCATCAGTTCCTTTACGATTTTCCTGAATTATGATGCGATAATAAGTAGTGACTTCTTCCAGCCACTACCAATGGGAGTATGTGAATTTTATACACAAAAGCCAAAACCAGAATGTTTCCTTTGAGCAGCTAGAATTTTTTTTTATCATCAAGTGGAATGCTATCAGAGCCATCAAATGATAATAAACAACGTTACTATGGCAACCCGGCGACATCACAGTACAGCGATTGGTGACTTACAGGGATAAAAATCACAGTATGCATGAATGTAGCTTAAACAGGAAAAACATGGAAGTATTTGTAGTAAAAATACTTAATGGCTGTGCTATAAGAAGAACAAAATGCATTGATGTTTACGCCATTTCTCTCATTTATACAAATGAGCAGTTAAAGGATTAAGGGTGGACTTAAGTGCCTAGCAGTGACGGTTTGGAGGTCATGGGAGTCGAACCCACAACCTTCCGTTCAGAGGGCCAATGTCTTAACCACGTCCCTTAAATACAAGCCTTTGCTTTGTGTTGTTGTATGAAAACAATCAACCTCAGTATTGCAAAGGCATCATGCTGCCCTGTTGTTAATTACTTTCCAATTAATATATGACATAACTAATTTCCAATAATATAACATTTACACTATGTTATTTTAATAACAAGATGGCACACTCACTGTATCTGGACTTCAACTCAAATTTATGTTTCTATTTATTTTCATGTAGTAATCTAGATCTGATCACCTTGAGCTGTTCATCTTTAGTGTGCAGAGCTGCGTCCTTTTCTCTGATCATCTCCTTCAACTGAGACACGAGCTGCTCCATCTGAGCCAAACGCTCCGTCTCCTCAGAGAAAGAAGGCTTAACAGCACCTTCGCCGGCCTGAGAGAGAGAGAGAGAGAGAGGGAGGGAGAATAAATTATAAAAACACAAGGCAAGACAGAGGGATTTGTGTTGAATGCATTCTTCACTAATCACACTCACATGCAGCCTAATTATTCAATATTACTCTGGAGGACAAGAGTAAAGAGACTGAGGTCAATTCAAACTGTACTGCTATCTAATCAAGTGAAGTGGACAATCTATTTACTAATAAATAAATCTGGACGATACGACGTCTTGAGATCATGTTCACAATTTTCCCAGGAATGCTGGACAACAATATCCGGCCCCATCTTGGTACTTCTTGCGTACTGAGAAAAATATTGCAGTGCTTTAAGGTGTCTTGACTATATATTATATGGCATGTCTGATCACCCAAACCTAAATAATATCACCAAACCATACGAATAAATATGATACAGGATGAATAAGAGCTTGGCAAACATTGATTACGATCTGAATCTGAGCATAGAACTGTCCAACATTCCAAACTTAATAAGATCAACAAAACTACAAAATAATAATAATAATAATAATAACAATATTATATAATAATATTTCATTATCATCCAGATCTTGCTCATAGTTGCACTGCATTCAGAATCTATCCAGAGTCCACCATTTATTATCTCTACTACTTCGAAACTGGAATTCTTATTAATCTGATAAAAACCTGGACACTTCTCCCTAAATCCTGAACATTTTTCTCCTAATAAACTTTTAACAGCACTACCAGTGTCCCTCTGCGATGTCAGTGACGTAGAGCGGTACCTGCAATTTGTTTACAGTTGTTTCATTTAACACAAATTCGACAGTTCAGGGTGAGTCTGTATGCAGTCAAATTATTTTCAAATAAAAGACATTTTATTTAATGTGGTTCAGGGTGGACATTTCCTTTTCAATTCTATTTCAATTCTACATTGTTTGGCTATCAGACATAACAGCGGCCCACATGTTCTTCATTTACAGATCTTGTAGAACATGTGGCAGAAGAGGAAGATGGTTAGGCCAAAAATGTCCACCTTTGACAGGACCACTGTATGACAACTGCAAAAGTCTTCACGTCTCTCAGGACATTGAAATGTCTGCAAATAAACTCTAACACCCAGGCAGGCACCACTAATCCCAGATGATTTACCAAAATAGACACAGCTGACCAACCACACCAATACACACCCAACCTCTCACTCACCCACACACACAAACACTGAGGTGACATTAACACAGTTCTGTGCAGAAGAATGTCTTACCCTCGTAATAATCTACATCTATGCAGTTCGATCTTACGGTGCTCATGAAATGCTAACTGCTTGACTGATCTCCACAACAACCAATAAAATTCAAGATATGGCGATCTAGATGAATCAAAAAGGCTGTGGTTTTAGGAGGCCGGGTAAATAAGATCCACCAGTTTAAACCGAGTTTGGTTTCGGCTGTGTAGGATTTTTGTTGACTTTTTACCAACAATCTTTGGATTAATGAATATTTATTATTGTGTCTTTTTTTTCCCCTGTGACTGTAAGAGCAGGGAAAGAGAAAGTTGTCTAACTTGAGGTAGTAAAATCCAATTGCATAGAGAAACAACTTAAAACGTGTCTTGATGGGTCCAAGTGCTCACTTATTAGCTGTTTTATACACACACACACATTAGCTGTATAATAAACTCTGCACTGCAGCATATAGACCTTTACAGTTAATGTAGCTTGCAATAGTCACATACATTTGAGCCAAAGTCAAGATTTTGTAGGGGAAACGAGCGTAATCATACATATATAAACACCAACTCACAACATCAAGTGAAGGTGTCTTGACTATATACTATATGGCATGTCTGATCACCCAAACCTAAATATCACCAAACCATACGAATAAATATGATACAGGACGAATAAGTGCTTGGCAAACATTGATTACAATCTGAATCTGAACATAGAACTGTCCAACATTCCAAACTTAAGATCAACAAAACTACAAAATAAGAGATAGAATAAATAATAATGATAATAATAAAATAAAAAATAATAAAAAATAATATATTATAATAATCAATTTATATCATTATTTTCTGTTTTTATTTTGTTCTTTTCTTTTAATTTCTTTTCTCTTTATTTTTTGCTATCCTGTGTTGGTTGCTGTGTTAAAGTAAAACGTATTTATAGAGTCAGTTCTAAAACCCCGGAAATGACTTAGCATTTCTGCACTTCCGGCTCCATCAAGTTTTCTGGATTGCATTTTGCTAAAATCATTCATCCACAAATACACTGAACAAATCGTATTCCCACACTAAGACTTTAATTATGAAATCCCCAACCCTTAAAATAGCTTCACTCGCTAGTAAAACAGTAAAATAAATAAATAAATAAAACACACATGACTTGCATTTTTTTGATTCATAAATGTTTTGCTGGAGAAATAATTTTATACATAAGCATGTGATAGATGACAAGTAATAAAAGTGAGCTCTGCTGCTTGTATTATTCAGTGGACCAGATAGGGTTTACTGGAGCAGGATGTAATCTGTGTCTCACTGAATCAGCTTCACTTTCATCAGTCGAACCAGCGACAGCAAAACATGCAGGCCTCGTAGAGCGCAAGCTTAGCGCTGAATCTGACAAATTTGCAAAGTACTTTAATACAGTTAACGATTTGAATAAATCCGATTTGATATTACATAAAATTTTAACCACTAAAGCAAAATAGCACACTATAAATTATTCATAAAGACACAGCACACTGCACATAACCACATGCTACATCATTATATTCATTTTAAGTTAATGACACTACATGACTTTGACTTCACTATATCTGATTTTGGTACTTACTCCAGGCGAAGAGCCGGCATCGTCCGAGCCAAACCACTTCAGCATGGTTTAGATCTCAAATCTACAAAACAAAGAGCACAAATACATGAGCATTTCCTGTAACAGTTCTCTCTACTCATTCTGTGCCAATAAGAAACATTCACAGTTCATCTGATTGTCCCGTCACCTCCATGTTATCCAAGACCCTTCCCTGCATGCTAGATTACCACTTTAAAGTTAATTCCTGCTTCACAGAGTACATAAGCTCCATGCATGCATTGTCACTACCTTAACTTAACTTCCCAAATGACATACAACACACTACACACTTACACTATGCATTATGTATTGCCTGAAATGAAACAAGTGCTTTAATGAAATGGAAGTATAACCTGCTTCCCAGGTGATGGCAAACGTCAAGTGCATGTAATGCGATGCTGCTGGCTTTAGCAGAACATATGTATGTTTAAATTGTTGAAAAATAAATAATCATCACCCCACATGGGCTAATCTGAAAAACATCTGTAAGATGTCTTGTCCACCGGAGTGTCGTCGGCCATCTTGAATTTTATTACGCAAGACAAGCTGCGGGTGCGTGTGTCCAACATTCCACACTTCATTATTCCGGGTGAATAAGAGCATCATCCTGGTCCCTCTTCTTGTTGTAATTTTCAGTGTGAACACACTACTCACACTATTTATACTACAAAATGGTGTCATGCATACACTACCGCTCAAAAATTTGGGATCACTTGCATATTTCAGCTTGATTTCAGCTACAGCGGAAGACTCCATCAAACCAATCCATCTTGTGGGAGATGCTCCAGGAAGCATGGGGTGAAATCTCATCAGATTATCTTGAAAAATTGACAGATAGAATGGTCCTCAATCATCCCTAAACTGTTGCATGTTAAAATATACTAGTAAAGAATTTCCACAAAGGAAGGATTTTGGTCTTTTGACCCTCTACAGTGCACAAAACACGAGGGGCCAAAAAAATCACACACTTCAACAGTTATCAATGCCCTTTTTAAAATCTCGAATTGAATTATGGAAGCATTGTGTAGTGTTATATTTCCTCTAAAAGATGTCACTAGTCATCATAATCATTTGACCGTCAGAAGAGAGCCAAAGAAAATGGCAGAGGCGCACTCGACTTTCAGGCAACGCAAGATCATTTTGAAGTGTTATTGTAAATTTGAAAATGAAGATCAACAGCAATGGTGGTGTGTTTGGAACAGATCCACAAACACGATTAACAATCGCACAAATTTGTGATGTTTATACAGTAGTTCGCTAAAATCAAGTGTCTGGATGCTAATGGTGACCACTTAATGTGATTGCATAATTCAAACATGACAAGAACATCTACACTTGGATGTTTATATAAACTTATTACTAAAATATTTAATATATGTTCCTGTGTATAATTGAAAGATTCAGAGAACCTGGTCAGACCTCGGCAAGTCTGAATCCACTTCTAAACGTGCGTCATCTCTGATCCCTCAGACGTCACTAGGTTAGTTTCTAACCATGTGTTGTTATGTAAATTTTCGGATAGTGCATTTAGAGAAATCCAATACGCTGGATGGAACCACCAGATGCGAAAAAAACCTTTACCTCTGGAATCTTGCACAATATCTTTCCCACTGATTGCAATATAGCATGAGGTTTGTGATCTGTACTCTTTGAAGCTCTATTAGATTATTATATGGGGGGAAAGAAAGGTCACAAAGGCTTCCCGGGTTATAACAGCTCCCATTTTCATTAATACTTTATGCTGGTTTCCCTGTAGGTGACGTTGAACACGTGGGAAGGAGAAGGTGCTTTAGTTGGAAATGACTTATGTGTCAAGTTAAAGTCAAAACATGGATGGAAACTTAGCTTTGTCTGAAAAGCAGTGATAGATATCACCACGAGTTAGATTTCTGTAAACCTGTCAGTCATCAGCATTTGCCACTGCATCCAAAGCAGAAGTCATGCATTAAAAATGTCAATTATTGATGCTGAGATGAACAGTAGCATTGTGGAAAGTGCTGTAGTCTGATAAAGCAACATTTTAAATATATATTTTATTTTATTATTATTTATTTTTTTTACAAAACAGCTGTTGTGTTATCCGTAGCAAAGAAGAAAATAGCCTTCCAAGTTGTTGGGGGTCGTGGTTGGGGGTGTGTCAGTGCTCATAACATGCATGAGTCACTTCTGTGAAGACTTCAGTAATGCAGATAGATATGAAGCAGCATCTAGACACCATTTGACTGCGATGTGCAAGGCACTGCTCTGTAAAAAGTGAAGAGAGTTTTGTTTGCCTGTATCCGACCAATCAGAACTAGTTTGTTCCACTGCTTTGGGTTTTGTTTCACAAAGTGTGTGTCACGCCTTCATTATCATCCAGATCTTGCTCATAGTTGCACTGCATTCAGAATCTATCCAGAGTCCACCATTTATTATCTCTACTACTTCGAAACTGGAATTCTTATTAATCTGATAAAAACCTGGACACTTCTCCCTAAATCCTGAACATTTTTCTCCTAATAAACTTTTAACAGCACTACCAGTGTCCCTCTGCGATGTCAGTGACGTAGAGCGATACCTGCAATTTGTTTACAGTTTCATTTAACACAAATTCGACAGTACAGGGTGAGTCTGTATGCAGTCAAATTATTTTCAAATAAAAGACATTTTATTTAATGTGGTTCAGGGTGGACATTTCCTTTTCAATTCTATTTCAACGCTACATTGTTTGGCTATCAGACATAACACAGCGGCTCACATGTTCTTCATTTACAGATCTTGTAGAACATGTGGCAGAAGAGGAAGATGGTTAGGCCAAAAATGTCCACCTTTGACAGGACCACTGTATGACAACTGCAAAAGTCTTCACGTCTCTCAGGACATTGAAATGTCTGCAAATAAACTCTAACACCCAGGCAGGCACCACTAATCCCAGATGATTTACCAAAATAGACACAGCTGACCAACCACACCAATACACACCCAACCTCTCACTCACCCACACACACAAACACTGAGGTGACATTAACACAGTTCTGTGCAGAAGAATGTCTTACCCTCGTAATAATCTACATCTATGCAGTTCGATCTTATGGTGCTCATGAAATGCTAACTGCTTGACTGATCTCCACATCAACCAATAAAATTCAAGATATGGCGATCTAGATGAATCAAAAAGGCTGTGGTTTTAGGAGGCCGGGTGAGGTCATAAAATCCAATTGCATAGAGAAACAACTTAAAACGTGTCTTGATGGGTCCAAGTGCTCACTTATTAGCTGTTTTATACACACACACACATTAGCTGTATAATAAACTCTGCACTGCAGCATATAGACCTTTACAGTTAATGTAGCTTGCAATAGTCACATACATTTGAGCCAAAGTCAAGATTTTGGAGGGGGAACGAGTGTAATCATACATATATAAACACCAACTCACAAGAGATTGTTTGGAAGGAGAATAATGATATCTGCCAACTACAACTACACAGATACCAGCTATGCCTCATTCAATTCCTACTTTTCAGCTTTGGGCAGCTTTGTCAACAAAAGGATTACTGAGGGACGGTAAATCACAGTGTCAAAAATACAAAGCACACTACCTAACTTTAACTGTCATTTACAGTATATTGCCATTTACATTTACAGTGTATTGTCATTTACAGTATAGTGTTGGGACACCCCTAAAAATCATCGAATTCAGATGTTTTTCAGGGGTTGGGCTTGCCGTGGCCCCTTAGTTCCAGTGAAAGGAACTCAATGTTTCAGGATACCAACACATTTTGGACAATTTCATGCTCCCAACTCTGTGGGAATAGTTTGGGGATGACCCCTTCCTATTCCAACATGACTGCACACCAGTGCACAAAGCAAGGTTCATAAGTTTGGTATGGAGGAACTTGAATTAGAGCGGAGATTGTAGGCCAGGCCTTCTCGTCCAACATCGGTGTCTGACCTCTTAAATGTGCTTCTAGAGGAATAGTCAAAAAGTCCCATAAACACACTCCTAAACCTTGTGGAAAGCCTTCCCAGAAGAGTTGAAGCTGTTATAGTTACAAAGGGCGGAACAACTCCATATTACATTCATGTGCATGTAAAGGCAGACATCCCAGTTTCAGCCTGGCTCACAGTCTCTGCTCTAATTCATCCCAAAGGTGTTCTATCAGGTTGAGGTCAGGACTCTGTGCAGGTCAGTCAAGTTCATCCACACCAAACTCACTCATCCATGTCTTTATGGACCTTGCTTTGTACACTGGTGTGCAGTCATGTTGGAACAGGAAGGGGTCATCCCCAAACTGTTCCCACAAAGTTCTAAGCATGAAACTGTCCAAAATGTCTTGGTATGCTGAAGCATTAAGAGTTCCTTTCATTGGGACTAAGGGGCCGAGCCCAACCCCTCAAAAAACAACACCTGAATTCAATCATTTGGAGGGGTGTCCCAAAACCTTTTGGCAATATAGTGTATTGTATGTACAAATGTTTGTTTCTGAGCAGTCAACATACAGACAAATTGTCTTGTTAAATCTGCAGCATTTACTATTCATGGACTGTTTTTTTTTTAAACATATTTAACTATATATATATATATATATATATATATATATATATATATATATATATATATATATATATATATATATATACACACACACACATATACACACATACATACAGAGGGTGGACAATGAAACTGAAACACTGGCCAATTTAGTGTTGGAGGTTTCATGGCTAAATTTGACCAGCCTGGTGGCCAATCTTCATTGATTGCACATTCCACCAGTAAGAGCAGAGTGTGAAGGTTTAATTAGCAGAGTAATAGCACAGTTTTGCTTAAAATATTGCAATGCATACAACATTATGGGTGACATATCAGAGTTCAAAAGAGGACAAATTGTTGGTGCACGTCTCGCTGGCGCATCTGTGACTAAGACAGCAAGTCTTTGTAATGTATCAAGAGCCACGGTATCCAGGGTAATGTCAGCATACCACCAAGAAGGACGAACCACATCCAAAAAACATAAAACCACAGCTGCCCAACTCACTGCAGAATTAAATGTGCACCTCAACTGTCCTGTTTCCACCAAAACTGTCCGCCGGGAGCTCCACAGGGTCAATGTACATGGCCGGGCTGCTATAGCCAAACCTTTGGTCACTCGTGCCAATGCCAAACGTCGGTTTCAATGGTGCCAGCAGCGAAAATCTTGGGCTGTGGACAATGTGAAACATGTATTGTTCTCTGATGAGTCCACCTTCACTGTCTTTCCCACATCCAGGAGAGTTACGGTGTGGAGAAGCCCCAAAGAAGCGTACCACCCAGACTGTTACATGCCCAGAGTGAAGCATGGGGGTGGATCAGTGATGGTTTGGGCTGCAATATCATGGCATTCCCTAGGCTCAATACTTGTGCTAGATGGGCGCGTCACTGCCAAGGACTACCGAACCATTCTGGAGGACCATGTGCACCCAATGGTTCAAACATTGTATCCTGAAGGCGGTGCCGTGTATCAGGATGATAATGCACCAATACACACAGCAAGACTGGTGACAGAGTGGTTTGATGAACATGAAAGTGAACTTGATCTCCCATGGCCTGCACAGTCACTAGATCTAAATATTATTGAGCCACTTTGGGGTGTTTTGGAGGAGCGAGTCAGGAAACGTTTTCCTCCACCAGCATCACGTAGTGACCTGGCCACTATTCTGCAAGAAGAATGGCTCAAAATCCCTCTGGCCACTGTGCAGGACTTGTATCTGTCATTCCCAAGACGAACTGATGCTGTATTGGCCGCAAAAGGAGGCCCTACACCATACTAATGAATTATTGTGGTCTAAAACCAGGCGTTTCAGTTTCATTGTCCAACCCCTGTATATAAAAGTTAAATATATAACACTTATAACAGTTAGCTAGCTAATTTGTTGGTGCACGTGCCAAGGCTGATAATGACGCCTGTTTAGCAGTTTGTCCCGCCCAGTCTGTTTAATGGGCGGGGCAAATGAGTTCCTAGAAAGCATTTGATTGGAGGCAAATTGGGAGAGTACCTAAGGTTTTTTTTGTTTTGTTTTTTTAAACCATGTGCCAAAAATTATAAACACATCGTATTTTGTAAACATACAGTTTTATGCCTACAACTCTGAACCAACAAATAAGATTTAAAAACTGGTTCATTTTCATCATGACATCATGATACAGTAGTAAATGTCACATGCATACCGCGTGTAATCCATTTTGCTGATATGATCATGGATTACTGACTGGTATTTATTATGAGAAATTAAATCCGAATCATAATTTCATGACGACGAGGAGAGAAGGGAAATAACAAGGATATCATTATATGACAAAGGAAGTCTGGAAGCTAAAACGGATTCAATGACACAATGGACACTTGTAAAACTTAAAGACAACAGGTTAGCTAGTTAGTTATTACCACCCCTTCTCTTCCCCCTCATATTATTTACAGTACTAACTGAGTAATTTTCTTAATTAAAATTGTATGATATCGCTGTACACTACCAACATATGTGAATGACAATCAGCTACTGCTATAGCTGCGTATGTTACTTAAACACAACATAGTAGCTCCTTAGCTAACTAGTGAGAAAATCAGCCTTACCATTAGCTAACCAAGGATATCTCAAATGTCTTGGTAGTTAAACATGATTAACTATTCAGAACATAATTCAGCCCGCTACCTAATATTGTAATTTTCCCAGGTGGTATTTAAATACTGGGGAAGCGAGTCACTAATCTAAACTAGCTCCCAAACAGGTTCGCACCCATTTTGCAACAAATTCTTCCTCCTTGTCTACGATTGGCTAATTCCATTGCACACTCTATAATATGATTGGATATCAGCTAAACCGAATTGACGGAAAGCCAATCCCATCGTTGGAGGTGGAATCTTCTCGAAAACGGGTGGGTAAAAAAATAATCTAAATAGCTATCTTTAAAGCCAAAAGGAGACACTGGAACATGAGACACTGCTGACGCATTGACGTGCCGCAAACAATTTCATTTGGCTCTTACCTGCTTTTGAGGGTCATAGAGGGCTAAATATGTTCTGCAGCAGAACTGTGCTCTCTTACGTTTCCGCAAATATGGTGAAAATTCGGAGACATCACCATGATTTCTCATCTGTCCGCCATCTTTGTCAGGTGGACAAACACGTTTGTCGCGCATGCGTAGAGGAGCTGCTGCTGCTGCTGCTGCTGAGCACGCGCTCTGTTCTGTTGCCAAAACGTTCGTGGTGCTGCTGCATTCATGAGAGTATTTTATGCGGGCTTAGCATTTTATCCAGGAATCACACTAAATGTCATGTACAAAAGCAAAAGGCATCAAAGGCATGGCGTGATAAGAGCACATTAATGATGGCAAACTGAAGCTTTCCGAAGAATGCACCAAAAAGAGTAATTATTCTCATCAAAAGTGCGCGTGGCATCTGGTGGTCAAAGGTATGAAGTGCAGCTCCTAGTGGCTCACGCTGTGACCTTTAAGTTGAGTTGTTTTTATTTGTCACATATACATTACTGCACAGTGGAATTCTTTCTTCGCATATCCCATCCTTGGGGGTTGGAGTCAGACCGCAGGGTTAGCCATGATATGGCACCCCTGGAGCAGGGTGGGTCAAGGGCCCAGCAGTGGCAGCTTGGCAGTGCTGGGGCTTGAACGCTGATCTTCTGGTCAATGACCCACAGCCTTAACCACTTGAGCTACCACCACCCAGGGTTTAGGGTTCCAGCTAATAAGTTGTGTTTGTGATTGTGAAGTGTAAAAACTACTTCTTCTTTTTTTTTTTTTTTTTACAGTAAAAACTATTAGGAACCTAAAGTGATTTTGTATATTACCCAATAAACCAAAAAAATCCTTTTTTTTTAAATTTATGGTACTGGCAGAGCAAATCTCAAGCATCATTAATATGGGTGTGTTTTCGTTTGGCTTGGTTTGGTTGGCAGCTGGTAGACTTGGCAGCAAACTGAAGCATTCTGAAGCAATGAAGATGTTTTCAAGCTAATCATATGAGACCCCCTTGTTAGGAGACAGATTGCTGTTGAAGCGTCTCGTGACGTCATGAAGAAAATGTACATGAAGAAGAATATGGATCTTCACTGGTGGTAGTTTTAAAGAAGTATCCTGCCGCAACAGTCACAAATAAAAAAAAAATATCATGGCATCTGTTAGTGGGTGGGATATATTAGGCAGCAAGTGAACACTGTCCTCAAAGTTGATGTGTTAGAAGCAGGAAAAATGGACAAGTGTAAGGATTTGAGCGAGTCTGACAAGGGCCAAATTGTGATGGCTAGACGACTGGATCAGAGCTTCTCCAAAACTGCAGCTCTTGTGGGGTGTTCCTGGTCTGCAGTGGTCAGTATCTGTCAAAAGTGGTCCAAGGAAGGAACAGTGGTGAACCGGCGACAGGGTCATGGGCAACCAAGTCTCATTGATGCACCTTGCAAATTAAATTTTGCAAGGCTTATACTGGCCTAACTAAACTGTAAAGCAAGCATATTTGGTTGTGAGCCACTTCCTTAAACAACCCTCGTGTTTATGGCAGAACAAATATAACGGTTTTAAATAAAGTTTAAATGAGGTTTGGTATCAAGATTGCCATCACTAATTACTTCATGATGCACATGACAGCTGTATTTGCAGAATATTTACTTGCTGTCTTGGTGCAGAATGAAAGGCTAATTAATGTAATTTTCTGACTGGCTTGATAGTTGCTTTATGGTATGATTGGAGGTCAAGGTACTCACTAGGGAGCACAAAGCTAGATAAGGGTTTTTTTTTTCAAGTAAGAATAAGAAGTAAAGGAACTAAATTGATTCCACTGTAATAAAATTGTGCATTAACGTTGCGTTACCTCTAGATGGCAATATTTAGTCATTTTGGAAGCACCCTCTCTCTCTCTCTCTCTCTCTCTCAGTTTTATTAGACACTTCCATCATAAGACAGGGAACATCCCAACTTCATAACATATACTAGCCAACAAAGCAAATATTTCATAAGAACATAAGGATTTTGTCTCACTACTTTGTTTTTTAATGTGTGAATATGATATTTACCCAACAAGATTACCATGTTTATGGGTCAGAAATTTGGGGGTCAACTTAATCATGAAAAACAAGATATCCTGTAGAGCTAAAGGAAAAATAGTGTTTGACAACCAATTACAGATATCCATCCAAAATTTAGATGTAAAATCACAGTAATTAAAAAGGTGTTATCAAGGAAGTCATCAAGGATGAACAGAAGACAGAAGGATCCATCTCAATCCGTAATATCTCCTGTAAAATATTCCCCTACAAGCATGTACTCTTGCATAGCTGTTGAATGACATTTGTATGAAACATGCTCTAGTTAATACATTTGGGCAATATGCTTTAGAGCAAGAACATCTCAGCTGCTGAATACGTTTGTTATCAATACCTTCTGTCCTTATTTCCTTTTTTTGCTTCCTTTCTCAGCATCCTCAGAGTGAGAAACTAAGAAGTCAGGAAATGAAGGGAAGCAAGGAAAGGAAATGAGAAGCACCCCCGGCTCTCTGAAAACTTTAGGCACTATGTTGAACTTTTACTAGTGTCTACCTATAACTGAAATGCAATGCAGTCAATCTCCATCGGTCTCTCTCTCTCTCTCTCTCTCTCTCTCTCTCTCAGTAAGGTGTTGGTCTACCATCAGTAATTTCCCTGAACTGGTTGGTGGTGTGGTCCAGCATCAGGTTCCACTCCTGTAGGCCAAGAACAAGAATGTAAGACTATTGTTGTGACAGGCTCACCCAAACTGCACAGTTGAATACTGGAAAAAGATCAGGTGATATTTCTTGGTGATCGTCAGCTGTCCTCTTTCCACCCATGATAGCTTCAGATTCCTGTTCTTGGCTGTTCATCACCCAAGCTGGTAAAGTTCCTCCGTCCTTTCTTATTAACCAAGCATTTCCACCCACAGGACTATCACTAACTCTAAGATTTCTTGTTTGTTTGTTTTTTTACAGCATTCTCTGAGAGTCTCTGGCATCATGCCGAGAACCATACCACAGTTAAAGTCTCAGAGCTCACATTTTTCCCTATTCTAATGTTTAATGTCAACATTAACTGAAGCTTTGGGCCTGTATCTGCATGAGTGTATGCATTGTATTGCTGCCACATAATGGGCTGATTAGATAACTGCATAAATGAACAGATGTACAGGTGTTAATACTGAAGTGAATGGTGAGTGGATACTTACATATATCAGATATCAAATATAATAATTGGCAGGTAATTTAAACTGATTTATTAAGCATGAAGCTCATGTGTAATGTAATATGATTAAGTTACAGCTAACCCGTGATTCCACATTTGTATTAAAGTAAAGTAATGCAATTCCATCTGCTGTTTATTCCTTCATCATAAGTGAAGACTTATCACTGGTCTGGAATGTGGTAAATGTGTATACTGGAAATACTGGGAGTAAGCCAGGGATACATCCTGAGAGGTGGGAGAAAACCAATGAAGGACCATGAACCGTAAAAGGATCTAACCATGGATAAAGGAGCTGTGAGGCAGTAACACCACCCACTGCACCATCATGCTGCCCTGATGGAGAAATTAGAAGAATGATATGCAATTTGAGCACACAGTTTCTGGTTAAACAGTTTACATTACATCTCTGCAAGTCTTCAGCTTGATCCCTCATCTAACAAACTTCACTCAAGTTGATAATATAATAAAGTATCCCTTAAAAATGCAGAAAAGTCCCCAACCAAGAGGAAGTGAAGGAGGGTGTGTGAAAAGCAAGAGTGGGAGCAATGGTGAGAGGAGGCGTGGTCTTGTATGACATGCTTAAAAACGATTGGTTGTTTCTTTATGCCTACAGAGTGCCATTGACTGTGTGTTTTTTTTTTCTTCTTCTTTTATCCTTTTAACCCATTCACACTCCTGTAGGAGTCTTAGCAACTTCAGCACATGGCTGGGAGCCTCAGTATATTCCTCATCTGATATAATCCTCTTTCAAGGATTATATGTACGGAAATGACAAATAACATCATTTAAATCTAATTCTTTTAGTTTCACATCTGTGCACAAAGCATCCAGGGTTTGGATACATCATGGTACACTGGAGGAATTTGTTTATTTGTGCATTTGGATGTGTGTTTCCCATATACATCTGTCTTTCGGAAACAAAAAAGCTACCCGTTGGATTAATATCACCTGGAGACTCACACACTGAGAGCAACTCAGACTTTAATTCCACAGGTCTTAAACACATGAGAGGACTGAAGCACAACCATTCCAGCACGAACAGAACAAGAATACAGATTGATTTAAGTGGGTGAGTGTGTCATTTAATGAAATTCTATTATAGCGCCTTGCCTTTACCCAGAAATGTATATTTGTAGTAAAATATATTCAATATATACTGTATTATCTGACCTAATTTTATCTGACTGAATTTTGCAAAAGTTATCAGTGCCTCAAAATATATCATTTCAACTTAAGCGTGTCCTAAAATAGCAGAATTCAAGTCCAGCAGGTTTGTGTAATTTACTGTGTAATTTGAGAAATCTGAAAGATAGTGTAGAATCTTATCACACGTATAGATTTGGTTAAAACACTGTGTATGCTATTTTTAAAATTAAATGTAATAAAATAAACACAGTTTAAAAATCTGCTTTGTTATATTTGTAGTGACATTACTGCTTATCTATCCATTTATTCATCTATACATCTGTCTATCTATCAGTCTAATCTCTCTAAATGTCTAAAGCATATCAATTAAAGAAATCCACTTACAACAGTACAAGTGGAAATAAGGTGCGTTTGAATTTTCGATTTGGGAAGTCATAATTACGACATCAGGTGTGTCCAGGTCACTTTGTTTTGGAGCAAGTTGGAGGCATATCTTCCTTTAATTAACTCCAAAAAATACAGCAAGGCTTGTTACTTCGCAACAATGACAATAACTGGAATCAGCTTCTGAACCAGTAAATGAACAATTTTAACAATTGTACCATCAGCTGCAAACAGTGCATTCATTTCATTCCATCATGTTTTCTTACTGACACACCTTTAACTTGGAAACTCATAGAAAATCCAGTTTCCCGCTTGTAATTACGAATTTGTGGTGCCATTCATGTGCATTCAATTAATTTTTTTGATCTGTAACGAACGCACTATTATTCTAAAGAATGGAAGCATAGATGGAGGAGTCACCTAGCCTTGATTTGAGGATGGTCAAACTGAATATGTTCATTCTGTCGAAGCTTTATGTCACCTCCAAATGTGGGACAACGGACAACAGATTGAGTTCTGATATCTTTCAGTCGAAGACTGCGTGACGCTATGTGACATCCAGTGTGAATGACCTTGTTGTTGTTTATAATAACAGGAACTAACATTTAGCTAACACACATTTCATTAAGTTATTAACTTGATAATTACGGATATAATAAATTGCAATGAATTAGCTAGCTAGCTACAATATACGTGGAGTGTCATTAGCTAGCTTGCATCATAATATACTATCAACATCTGAGTACATGTTTATTAATTTATTTTTTTCTGATCAGCAATGAAAAATAGTCTGCTGAGCTGCAGTTCTCTTCATCTTTATAGCTACCTGTGCTCTCCCAGTCAAATAACAGTAGTCAAGTGTTGTGTTGCAGGGCAATATTCGGGTGTTACTTGGCAGAGGGGTGCCTTTAGTATTTTTTTATCTGAGTTATCATGACAATCAAAAGAATTGATTGATTCGGGAACCCCAATATGGTTTCAGAAATAAATTACTTCTACATATGTTTCAGTTGAACATGGTATAAATATAGAGGGTGGGGGGAATGCTAACATTAATGCAAGAGTTAAAAATTTACCATAAGGCTTTCTTATGGTCAGTGCACTAATACTAAAAACCTCATGTAAATCTTTCAAAGATTCTATTCAAGTTGTTGTCGGTAATATAACTTGTAATGAAAAGTGTTGTATTAAGTTTTAAAGGAATGCAAAACGGGTATTTTCACTAGTGGTTTCAGACTCACTGACTCCATTGTATATGAAGTTTTTCAGATGCTTTTAAAGAGGATCAAACATACTATAGTTAAAAGAAAATGACTACAGTTTTCTCATTCCATAAAGGCGAAAGGCTAAAACTCCCCCACAAAAAGCCATGAACAAGAGCTTTTAAAGCCTTTATCTTCATTTATAACTAACCTTCATTCAAGACAAGACTCTAAATCAATTTCTGAATCAATCTATTCACTGGAGCTGTGATGCTAATAAAGATAACACACACTCCTGTTCAACATCGCACAAACTGTATGTGTAAATGATTATAAACCCTTTTGTGTCACAAAAAGACTTACACACACATATATATATATGGTTTCTGACTCTGTATAACTCTGTTAATTGTAATAGCGTCCATCTTCCTCAATTACTGAGCGCGTAATTTGCTAGCACTCTGCTCAAGAATCAGATCCTGACAGGAAATGTTGCTTTAGTTCTAAATTAGCTCAATTTTGTGGTGTGTGATCATTTTAGCATTCTGGTGTTTGGGAATATTTCAGCTAACAGCTTTTGTCACTAACACTTCCTAATTTGGGTCTAACACGTTCAAGTGGAAAGGCAAAGAAATCAAAATGTCTAAGCCTTTAAGATGACTATAAACCTATCAGCATGCTAACATTAGCCCAGCAGTTAGGTGATAACTCAAATCCTTAGACAACATACCTATGTAATTAGGATTTTTACAAAATTAGGTCATATGATAACCAATTTTAGGCTCTGTTCTAAATGTTTGAACACACAAAACAAGTTTTTCTAATTATATGATTGTGTAGCAAAATGAAGTTTAGCCCTAATTAATCTCATTAACTGTAACACAATAAGGGTCAGTTTTGTGTTCAATGTCCCTCTCTCTTGTCTAGTTCTTTAGACAAAAACTATTCTATTTCTACTCTATTTCTTGTCTTTGCTGTTACATATTGTATTTTATCCTTCGTCCTCACCACGTTCCTTTTAGCTGTCTTTCTTTAAGACATCTGCCAAATTTGCTATGCCTACAATGCTGAGGTCAAAGGTAACACACCATGGCAGACCCACAATAAAACCACAAGACTGTAACCAATTCACAAATCCAAGCAGCTGAAGCTTCTAGTTCATGTGTAGTTGGCGGAAGGTTTTACTGTTTCACCTTTTTTGAACTCTCGAGTTCGTGTTAGCATGCTAATTGCCTTTCTCTCAGAAACCAACTAGACAAACAGAGGGAGGCCAAGTTGAGGACCTCCTGTTTAATCTTGTTTACTCACTGTTTACTCACTTGGTAAAAAAAAGTGGTGTTAATAGTGTAGCTCTGCTCTGAATGGACGGTGGCCCCTCATTCTTATTCATCACTTCTTATTCATCCTTTTGTAGAGTTCAGCGTTGGGTGAGGGGTCAGTGTGGAGTGTTAATGTCACACTTAGGAGTTCATGCTTATATCCTTAAATTAATTTGAGGTGATGCTTTTTCCATGCACATTGATATATTTATTTTGAACTGAACTGGTGTAGACATCATTCTTTTGTACACTATTTACTGCATTATTGTGTTAGTTTGTGTGTGTGTGTGCGCGTGTGTAGTGTGTTGTGTGTAGTATAGTACAATACATATATAAAAGTAAATATGTAAGTCCTTGCCTTATGCCCTATGCAGTGGTATAACTGAACCTTAGTGGATTCACACTGCTAGTGAAAGATTCTAAAACACTTAGAGTCTCTTATGATTTTATTAAATTTTATACCAAAGCTCTGGTGATTCTGCTCAATTCTTAATAGCTGCTATAATGTAAACTATAACAGCAAAATGTAACTGAATAATTTAAAAACAAGATTGTAATCACTGTGATTGTAAACATTGTAATAATCAGCAACTTGATGTATAAGAGGCTTTAGATGAATTCCATATCCAGCAAGAGTAAGATTTTGTATTTTTTTGTTGGGTTATTGAGCCCAAAGCTCAGCTAAAATTCGGCCTGCCTACTGAGTCTTCCTCCGCCCCTTCAAACCCTGGGATCTTAAAGTGGTGCCAAAACTTGGGATTTGGGGAAGACTCATACACCCCCATTAAAGCCTCCTGACTTGGCAAGATTGTAAAGTCCCTTGCCATCCTCCCACAAACCTAACAAGCACTCCTCAACCTGTGCAATGAACAGCAGCTGCCCTTCAAAGCCAGCTGAGAGCTGGTGGACAGTCCAGAAGCTGCAACAGACCACCACATTTCCAGCTGTGTTCCCTTGCCACACATAAAGCTAACTAAGATGGCAATCATGTATGACCCAGAGGCCTTGCTGGAGCTCTTTGAGCGGCAGCAACTGTGTGCCCAGAGAAGGAATGAGCTCTGTGACTCTTGTCTTTGCAATGGTAGAAGCCCAGCTCACTGGCCAGGAGCTGCTGCCATGGACACAGTGGGAGTATTCCACCATATAGTGGGCAGTCATGCATCACATTTGCCCAGATTGAGGAGTACTGTCCAATACTTCTGGTTGCTGCAACTCCCCAAGATTGGCCACCAGTGTCACCAGATAATGTTGCCAGGGAAGTGGGACACAGAACAAATCATTGAGCTGATTGAACTGGTTAAATTCATCACTTGACTACACTATGCAGCTGGTGGGGCTGGTGCCTCCTCCCTGTCCATAGCCAACACTTGATCATGCCCCTGGCACCACATACTTCCACTGCTGGACTCAGGATTGCAGCTCTCTCTACCTTTTAAAAATTCAAAAATCTTCTGTTTATGTTCAATGTTTAAATAAAGAATGCTTTTAGCACGGTCAGCACTGTTCATTTATACATATTTTATGATTTCTCCCTGCAGTTTTCATGCTGCTAAACTGGAGGAGCATCCTTTACCTGTTAGCTACGTTAAGCTTATAGCTTCAGTGCAAAATCTTCAGTCACCAAACATCTGTACTACAGCAGATTTACTACATTTGGATAAGGGATAACATTCTGTACATTTCAATAAACAGAGTCTAAAAAAAACCATTTCAGAATCTCATACTCATTCTGAAATGTCAGAATCTGCAGCAGAATATGCTGTACAAATAATTAATACAACACCAAAAACATTTCCATCAAAGCAAATTGTCAAAACTGAGTCTATTTCCATAATCAGCTACAAATCCAATAAAAATTTCACAATCATTCTATTTTTCCGCAGGCCAAATGTGTGTGGAACAAGATGCTGTCCTGGCTGGACTGTTCATCCCAAGACTCAAAAATGCACAAAACGTGAGTGATTTATCATTAAAATTTTAAGAAAATCAAATTACAATTTGTATATTTATTATTTTCATAAACAGTAAAAGCTATTTTATTTATATTCTGTTCATCTACACATTAATATGTTTTGAGTATATGGATTATCCCTTAAGACATAAATGCTCCCTAACATGACTGTAGTTCATATTTACATCTGTCATGTCAACTCCGCTCTTAGAACACACCATGGTGTTACAAACATGGCCACCATGAATACAATCCACAGCTCCATGCATCACCTGAAAGTTCACAGTCTCTGGAGTAATCACACACACACCTCTTGCCCCACCACACACACACACACACACACAGTGTAAAAATTCATACAAACTTTGAGAAGTAATGCTCACTGTGCATTACCTGAACATTGTTTATCTTACTGCCTGTTTGTTAATTTTGGAACCATTAGCTTGGAAAAATGCTCTAAAACTGTACATGCAGCTGTCTCGGCCTGGATGGTGTGACTACATCTAATCTTTTAAACCATTTAATCCAGAACTAAATTTAAGAACCAAAACACTTCCCAAAACAAGTATAACTTCATGTGGTTCATGTGGCTTCATGTGGCTTCATGTGGTTTTTTTTCAAAACAATCAGGTGAAAAAATATTCCAGAAAATCAATAATTATTCAGCTTTGCTGAGCTGAGTGACATTGGCAAATCATGCATTCAGCTCTGTGACTCTGTGTGAGGTTTTGCATATGAAATACAAAGTGTGTATTACCAATATATTGTATTATTTGTGAGCACTTTTAATGCTTATATTACAAACTCAGAGAGGAAAAGAAGCAAAGGGGCAAATACTTATGCAAAGGCAATGGAAAGAGATAGATAGATAGATAGATAGATAGATAGATAGATAGATAGATAGATAGATAGATAGATAGATAGATAGATAGATAGATAGATAGATAGATAGATAGATAGATAGATAGATAGATAGATAGATAGATATTGTCATTGCAAAGTACAGGTACATATACCTGCAGTAGCAACTAGGGTATTTATATCAATCTAACAAGCTTCTCTCTCTGCCTGTCTGTCTCTCTCTCTCTCTCTCTCTCTCTCTCTCTCTCTGCAGCAAAATGTTCTCCTCGTTGTTATAACAGTTCTGTGTGCAGAAAGCGAAGTGTATGTCAGTGCCGCTTAGATTCTCGGCACTGTAAAAAGAACCAAACCATCTCTTCATCTTCAATTACACCCACACCTGTAGATGTGCCAGAAGCCACACCCACATACAAATCCACACCCCCAGTGCCGCCCACATCAGCCACAACATACTCGATATCCATGGAGAAATATTCTGTACACTGGAAGCCTCTAAGGTAAGAGAATATACCTCTTATTTATTTGGTCGATATAAATTATATAAATACACTACCTTGTGCCCCGGGTCAAATGGGATATTGAATAGCTCAATATATTTAATAAATCATTTCTTTAAAAAATGACTTTATTCATCATGCAGTGAGTTTAATTATGGATGTGTTACCAAGTACTTGACTATAGGAGGCACTCTTATTCTCTTATTCTGTATTCTCTTTCTATCTCTCTCTCTTCTCCCCACTCTTTGTGTGCATATGGAACATATGTATCTTTCCTGGTTTTGTTTTTTTAATGCAAAGCATTAATTGGCTGTATTAATAATGGTATAACTTGTCGTGAACTTTTTCTTGCTGTCTTACAAAATCCCTCAAGGTTTCAGAATAAACCTCAGCCATAAAGTAAACCTCATAAGAATAAAGGCGTTACTAGATATTTCATTCATCTCACAGATTTTGTAAGGAAAAATAGAATTTACCGTTACATCTCTCCATCTTTCAACAAGATTAGATTATCACACAAAAAACTTGGCTCACTCTGTGAAGCTCTTGCTTACTTTGAAGTCTGGCCTGCTGCATTCACATAATAGTAAAAGTATGAAAAAATCAAATCAAATCCAATAAATAAATAAATAAATAAATAAATAAATTAAATGATGTGGGTTTTTTTTAGTTCAAATGTCAAATCCAAAGTGTAAATCTTTATCTTTTGTCCTACCTTCCTTTCTATAGTTATTTATTATTATTATTATTATTATTATTATTAGTGCATGTAAAATTAAATGAATTGAATAGAGTGCATTTAAAATGTCAAGTCATACAAAATGACTCCATCATTCTTCAATACTATATTCAAAACAGTGTGCTATGGTCTAAAAGCAGTGACTATCATGTTTTAGCTGTTAAGAGACACCATCTATTAACCTTGTGTGTCAAGAAGGTAATGTTAGTTCTCTATAAAATATATTCTCCATATGAGATTTTTTATCTTGTTTGTCTGTGTGTATATAGAGCTAGGGTAAAAAAAATAGAGTTTATAACTTGTATGAAGATTTATCCAAATATTTTTAAAAAGATAGAAGTACATTGTTTTCCTTTCGTTAAAACTGTACTGATGATGGAATTGAGTTGGGACTTCATCTAAATATTTCACAATATTACATGAATTTCAAAATGGTGAAATGTTTTTTTGCCAAAATTCTAGCCAGAAAAAGGGTTTTCTGCTAAATATTTGGAGATGAAAAAATGACATCATTAAAGAGCGCAAGCCAAATACACACATGATGGAATCAGTTCTGAAGTTATCCTGGCTATGTCCTTAGCTGTATCTTTCACTGAATTGTGGAAATCTGAAGGATAACATCCAGCCCCAACAAAGCCCCACATAAGATTAGAATGCAATCATCCCTATATACAATCAGCCTTATATAAGCAAGTCAAGTTTTGACTTGAATCTTATTCTAGATGCCTGATTATGGAAAGTAAAAGTAAAAGTTAAATCCAGTGGAGTTTTATTGTAATTTCTCTACATACTGTGTTTACACTAAAAAAATTTGTCACTCCATCTCTGATGGTCTTATAATTCCCATCCATCCTCACTGCTTTTGAATAAAACATAGCATTAATGAGATTTAGAAAAGGATAAAACCATTTTTACAGGCAAACATAGAGTTGTATAACTTTCTATGCCTTTAATCAACTCATACAGCCTCATTAGGCAGTTCAAGATTAACATTATCATTCCATTTAGCTTGCACTAAAACTCAAAAAACATTATCTTCTTTAAGCAGTTTATTGAGAGTCTGAAAGTAAAGCTAATTCATGCCTACAGGGATGGGGTAGGCCATAGAAATATAGCAAATGCTTCCAACTTGCAATTTCCACCATGCAAAATATCAGTAAGAAAGGCAGTTGGAAGAACTGTCTAAATTCAGGCAATATCTGGAAGACCAAACAAACATATAGATAAAACTGTCCAGAAAGGCATAGAAAAACTTTCATATAAAATCAAAGACCTGCAGTAAGGTTTAACTGATACAGAAATGCACAGTTCTACTGCTTGAACAAACATAGCCTGCATGGAAGAGTCATCAGAAGGAATATTATTGGTGCCCTCAATGCAAATATAAATGTAAACACAATATCTAGATAAATATCTAGATAATACTTAGGTATTTTGGACTTTGGAAGGACTGAAGAATAAAACTGGTCCTGGTTACAATCACCAAACATATTTTGGGGAAAAAAATAGCATTTGAAGGAAAAAACACGTTTACATTTACTATTACAATGTGGCAGGCATTGGCACAGAAAACAGTGCACAGGTAAATGAAAGAACCTGAAGGTGTAAAAAAAAAAAAAAAGATGGATAATGACCAAAATGAAATGGATTTCAGTAAATATCAGAAAATTCTGAAAGCAAACATGACTGTGGAGCCAAAGGAAAGTGAGTATAAGGAGCACACACTTGTGCCGAATTTGATTAATGAATGTTGCAGTTATTTGTTGTTTCAAGCACACAAAACAGTCAAGACCCTGGCGCGCATCAACCAAATGCAACATCAGGCTTTCTTGGAGTTGAAGACGGAGCAGGAGCAGCACTTCCAGGCCCTGCTCCAAGCCCAGGAGGAAGACTAACTTCTCAGCAAGATGGGGCTGCACGACCATGCTGAGGCATTGATAGGGCTGTATGTGTCACGGGTGACAAGTAGGGATGGTGGGAGTTTGCCTTCTGACGCTACTATCCAGGGGAAGCCAAGCTTGTGGCCCAATAGCTCTCTGTCCCCATTTCTCCCTAGCTCCACCTATCACTGCTTCATAAAAATGAGGGCCAATTTCCCCGAGATCAGTTTCCAGAACCCAGGCTTCCCCTCCTTCTCCCCCCTGTCTGTTTCCTTTCACCCACAGGAGCATGAACCTGGCATCACAAGTGTAGGAGTGAGGCCTGAGTTGGTCTGCTGTTACAAGGAAGCTGGGCACATCCAGGTCTAGTGCCACGTTATGAAGTTGGGGGTTTGGATCTGAAAATGCATGACAGGCCATCCTGGGAAAATACAGCATACTGATGATTGTCCAAGGGGGTACATACCACACTTTGGTGGATTTGGGCTGTAATTAGACATCAATTTACCAAAACCTGGTTCAGTGTGAGGCGTTGGGTGCAGCATGCAAGGTGAAGGTGAGGTGTTTGCTTGACTCTCTGTTTCCCTTTTATCACTGCTCACTGAAATAGAGTTCAGTCAATAATACGTGAATACAGTTCAGCACAGGTGTGAGATCCTTACCACTTACTTCCCTCGCTTCCACCCTGCATTCACAAACCATGCCTTGACCACGCCCCCACTCCCACAGTGACATAGCCAGTCTAGAAACTGAATGTGAAAATAGGAGGTAGGCTTATCCAACAGCATAATGATTAGATCGTTGCCTCAAAATCTAAAATGTTCTATTTTCTGAAACACAAACTGATGCTTTTGGAATGGTCCTCACAATCTCTTAACTGTGACATCATTTGAAATATGTATGTAGATCTTAAACAAACTGCACATGCAAGACTGCCAAAAATATCAGAAACCCAAGAAGTGTTCTACAAGAAAGAGTGGGAAAATTTCTTAAACAGGAATAAAAAGTCCAAGCTGGCTACAAAAAGCATTTGCAGTATTTGCCAATGAGGGTGCTACTAAGTACTGACATAGTACGGTATTGCATATCCCGCAAACCTTTGCATATGCCACAGTTACATTTTTTGGTCATTTTTTTTAAGTTCAAGTATAAAGTAACTGTGTATTAATTTGTTAATTCATTTGTTTTCAATATTATATATGCCATATGGTGAGGGGTTTCCAAACTTTTACATACAGCATAAATTTCTTTTGTTTCAATTTCCACATTAAACTGGGCTACCAACGGAAGTTGTGTTGAGTGAAGCCTGGTGTATTTGAGTGTGTTAATATAAGGAAGGAAAGTCTTTACGTAATGGGAATAAATTTTGACAATGAACCACCAAACAGGTTGAATGAGTACAAAATAAACAAAAGAAATCTCCACTTCCTACTTCCTCACATTTGAAGAATTTTTTTTTTCTAAATAATAAGGTCACCTAAAGTGATGTGTCATAGTGTGTAATTCTATGAGGTATTAATGCATTTTGGAATATAGTTTTGTACAAAATGTAAATATACTAGAAGACATTTAACTATTAATATGTATCATTAATAAGCAACTGGAAACAGGTTTGACATAATTTACTCTGATTCTCTGACTAACAAATTTCACTGTCTTCATATTTCATAAACATGTTTTCCAGTATTTAATGGCTAATACATGATAAAATATGAAGCAAATTTGGTATCTTTATGCAATTATCTATCCTTATTTTGTGCATGCATGGTAGAGCTGCTTTTATTTTGCCTCACAGTTCTCAAAGACACCCAGGAATGCTTATCAAATAAAAATTCAAGCATACACATAACCCAGAGACAAAAAATAACCAAAATTGTTAACTGGCAATTACTGTAGATTAAATGTGAAAAAAGTAATTAATGTATAGTGCATTATTTAAACTTTTGAAAGTTTGTCTAGGTTGGAATCAAGATGAATAATTGGCATTATACCATCATATATATATTCACTTCATTAAATAAGCCAAATCATTAAATAAAACACACACCTATATACACCTATATTTATAACAAACATCATCATTTGCCATCATTCACCTTAAACCACCAATTAAGGGTGACATTCTCTAACTAACACCAACATTCTTCAAATCCCATAAATCCAAACTTATTTTGAGAAACATTACCTCAAACACCACCAACACAAACAAGGACATTATTCTTGAAAAGCAACATTCTCCACAAAATACCATCAAGCATTAACATGATACATCTCTAACAAATTAAAGGATGTTGCATAAACATGAACACACATCAACACCAGATCCTGACCATCAAACAGCAACATCTTCCAACAAAAAATTCAAACCTCAATATGAAACTCTGAATCACCATGAAACACCAACAATTGCCATTAAACACCTTCAAACCCAAACACCAACAAGCATTAACATGTGCAATACAATGTCGTCAAACAGCAACATGCTCCAACAAGCACCAACATTCTTCACCAAACACCATCAAACAGTAACAGGCTCCATCAAGCACCTATATTCTCCATCAAGCACCAACATGCCTCCATCAAACATCAACACTGTCCAGTAAACACCACCAAACAGCAACATGCTCCATCAAACACCAATATTCTCCAGTAAACACCACTAAACAGCAACATGCTCCCTCAAACACCAAGAAACAGCAACATGCTCAATCAAGCACAAATATTCTCCAGTAAACACCAAGAAACAGCAACATGCTCCATCAAGCACAAATATTCTCCAGTAAATACCACTAAACAGCAACATGCTCCCTCAAACACCAAGAAACAGCAACATGCTCCATCAAGCACCAATATTCTCCAGTAACTACCATCAAACAAGAACAGGCTTCATCAAGCAACAACTTTCTCCAGTAAATACCAACAAACAGCAACATGCTTTATCAAACACCAATAAGCTATAGGAAACACCATCAACCAGCAACATTCTCCATTAAACACCAACATTCTCCAGTAAACACCATCAACCAGCAACATTCTCCATCAAACACCAACATTCTCAAGTACACAACATCAAACAGCAACATTCTCCATCAAACAGCAACATTCTCAAGTACACAACATCAAACAGCAACATTCTCCATTAAACAGCAACATTCTCAAGTAAACAACATCAAACAGCAACATTCTCCATCAAACACTATCAACCAGCAACATTCTCCATCAAACACCAACATTCTCAAGTAAACAACATGAAACAGTACTGGGCTTCATCAAACACCAACATTCTCCAGTAAACACCATCAACCAGCAACATTCTCCATCAAACGCCAACATTCTCCAGTAAACACCATCAACTAGCAACATTCTCCATCAAACACCAACATTCTCCAGTAAACACCATCAAACAGCAACATTCTCCATCAAACACCAACATTCTCCAGTAAACACCATCAAACAGCAACATTCTCCATCAAACAGCAACATTCTCAAGTACACAACATCAAACAGCAACATTCTCCATTAAACAGCAACATTCTCAAGTAAACAACATCAAACAGCAACATTCTCCATCAAACACTATCAACCAGCAACATTCTCCATCAAACACCAACATTCTCAAGTAAACAACATGAAACAGTACTGGGCTTCATCAAACACCAACATTCTCCAGTAAACACCATCAACCAGCAACATTCTCCATCAAACACCAACATTCTCCAGTAAACACCATCAACTAGCAACATTCTCCATCAAACAGCAACATTCTCAAGTAAACAACATCAAACAGCAACATTCTCCATCAAACACCAACATTCTCAAGTAAACAACATGAAACAGTACTGGGCTTCATCAAACACCAACATTCTCCAGTAAACACCATCAACCAGCAACATTCTCCATCAAACACCAACATTCTCCAGTAAACACCATCAACTAGCAACATTCTCCATCAAACACCAACATTCTCCAGTAAACACCATCAAACAGCAACATTCTCCATCAAACACCAACATTCTCCAGTAAACACCATCAACCAGCAACATTCTCCATCAAACACCAACATTCTCCAGTAAACACCATCAAACAGCAACGTTCTCCATTAAATACCATCAAAGTGCAACATGCTCAATCAAACACCAACATTCTCCAGTAAACACCATCAAACAGCAACGTTCTCCATCAAACACCAACATTCTCCAGTAAACACCATCAAACAGCAACATTCTCCATCAAACACCAACATTCTCCAGTAAACACCATCAAACAGCAACGTTCTCCATTAAATACCATCAAAGTGCAACATGCTCAATCAAACACCAACATTCTCCAGTAAACACCATCAAACAGCAACATTCTCCATCAAACACCAACATTCTCCAGTAAACACCATCAAACAGCAACGTTCTCCATTAAATACCATCAAAGTGCAACATGCTCAATCAAACACCAACATTCTCCAGTAAACAACATCAAACAGCAACGTTCTCCATTAAATACCATCAAAGTGCAACATGCTCAATCAAACACCAACATTCTCCAGTAAACAACATCAAACAGCAACGTTCTCCATTAAATACCATCAAAGTGCAACATGCTCAATCAAACACCAACATTCTCCAGTAAACAACATCAAACAGCAACATTCTCCATCAAACACCAACATTCTCCAGTAAACACCATCAAACAGCAACATTCTCCATCAAACACCAACATTCTCCAGTAAACAACATCAAACACCAACATTCTCCAGTAAACACCATCAAACAGCAACATTCTCCATCAAACACCAACATTCTCCAGTAAACAACATCAAACAGTACCCGGCTTCATCAAACACCAACATTCTCCAGTAAACACCATCAACCAGCAACATTCTCCATCAAACACCAACATTCTCCAGTAAACACCATCAACCAGCAACATTCTCCATCAAACACCAACATTCTCCAGTAAACACCATCAAACAGCAACATTCTCCATCAAACACCAACATTCTCCAGTAAACACCATCAAACAGCAACATTCTCCATCAAACACCAACATTCTCCAGTAAACACCATCAAACAGCAACATTCTCCATCAAACACCAACATTCTCCAGTAAACACCATCAAACAGCAACGTTCTCCATTAAATACCATCAAAGTGCAACATGCTCAATCAAACACCAACATTCTCCAGTAAACACCATCAAACAGCAACGTTCTCCATTAAATACCATCAAAGTGCAACATGCTCAATCAAACACCAACATTCTCCAAGAAACAGCAACATTCATCAACAAACACCATCATTCTCCACCTAACACCATCAAAGATTCAGCTTCCATCAAGCATGAACATTTCTCAAGAAACACCTAACAACATCTATGGCAACACTCACCATCGAACACCAACAACTACAAATATTCGCCAAGAAAACGGAAAGCATCAACAGTCACCATGAAAGTCTGACATTCTCAAACAAACACAACTTAACATCAACATTTACCAGCAGTGCTCTCTTGCCACATGCACTCAAATACTCTTGACATCACAATGTTCTGCCATCAAACACCAACTTTCTCTGATTTTTAAAACTGATTTTAATGCAAGTGTTTGTTAATAGAAATGAAGATGGTATTTCAATTCAGTAGTATGTCTATAAATAGGCTTGATTGTCTGATATATTTATTATGTAATAATCTCATAATGAGAAATGTTGTATTAGACAATTCTTCCTTTATTCAAGACATCTTAAGTTGCTAATATATAGATAATTTATTTGCAGTGTAACAACAACTATAAATTAGGTAAATGTTTAAATGGTATGAGAAATAAAGATTGGGCAGAAGAACTATAACTGGATTATTTTACCATATCAGAAGACAGAGTCGGATTTCATTCATTTTGTTCATTTTGGTAAGGCTCAGTGAAAATCCAGATGTGCTGTGGGGTGTATGTTGGGTCTAAGCCAAATGTCTTATGTCATGCTCACATTAACAAGGGGCCTCCCTCAAAACATGTCCTGTGTCTCCGTGATCCACCTTTTTTGTGTATACACTACGGTAAAGTGTGTAATGTGATTATTCCCGTTCTGTTATTTATTTGCCCCGAGTAATAAATGACATCAGCATATTTGTTTGCATAAAGAAGGTGTTTTTTTTTACAGTGTACTTAGACTGTACAGCTTCAGACCTGATGTCATGTTCCTTCTCATGAGTTTACCTTGCCATGCCTCATATTTACTCTCTGAGTAATACAGCAGGTTAACAACATTTGGCTTTATTCACCAAAAAATGACGTAATGGCATTAAGTGTATCTCTGTCCATGTGTACATGTACAGCTGAGATGGAAACCATTTCACAGTGTAACTGAAGTAATAGTCTAAACATACTCAGGATGAATTTATTACATTTCTTAGAATACAGTCTACTTCTGTGTTGAACTTTGTGTGAGTGTTTTCATCCAGAGTTTCTACACAGTCATGAACAAACTGGACCACACACACACACACACACACTTTTATGCAATGCTGACATCTTATTATATCTATACTAAAGATGTAACTGAATATGAATAAATTCTTCAGATTAAAAAGATGATATGCTTCTGAAAATATATAAATAGAAGGATGCTGAAAAAAAGTCATGTGATGGTTGTTTACTTCCATCTGGACGAGCAGTCAGATATGAAGCTTGTGGACCTAAACAAGTGGTCAGATATGTAGCTTGCACTACATTGAAAGGCTACATTCATTGAGCACATGTGAACATTTATAGTGATGCAGTTCGTCCTTAGTAATTGCCTGAGTAAATATGGTGGTTTAAATCAGGCTACACGTAGGAAATAGAATCAACTAGATAAAAAACAAACAAAAATAATGACTGAATGAGTAGATTTTAAAGGTTTAGGTCATCTTAGGCCACACCCACATTGAGTTTTAATACAGATTGTGTCAGTGTGTTAAATCCCTATATGTTTTACATATTTCCATTCAGCTTGTGGTCTTCTTTACTACACACTCCTTTTTTTTTCAATATACATTTTGCCAGGCCCTCATTCTAAAATTGTGTGTGTGTGTGTGTGTGTGTGTGTGACTGACTGACTGACTCTGTTCCAGTCTCAAAGAGGCCCAGGCGATGCTGATGAGAAAAGCTCTAGTCAGAGCAGTAGGAGGGAATAAAATTGCTAACATCCTGCTAAAACACATTGAGGCCGAGAGAAATAGATTACAGTCCTGCAACTGCACTGAAGAAAAGACCAGCACTAAGGCCTTTTACACCCAACATGGCCAGTATACGCTCATATACACTCCAGGTCAGTTTGTCTTCCTCAGCATCACAAAAAATCAACAAACACCAATCATCACAGAGCATTACACAGCACCATCAATCATTCATAGCCCACAGCAGACACTTCCTATAAGCATTTTTAAAAACAAAACCCCTATCTGAATCATACATTGCATTCACCAACATTAACATGTCTATATCTGCATTCTCCAGGAACAACATATACCATCAGCATGCATTTGTCTATTAGAAATCTTCACAGATTTTCATTTAACATTATCACTGTAAGTTTTATTGTTATTTGAAACGTTCTACATCAAATGTCCACATTTTTATAAATAACATGAAAACAGACAAACCAAATTATTCACCAAACTCTGATATTCCCATTCAAGCATCATTGCATTTTGTAGAGTTACTCATCTACTTTTGGGTATGTACATTTCCATCTATTTTCTACGATCATTTTAACCAAAAATCAAACCATAATCTAACCCTAGTCATCATATACAATGGATAGGAAGAAGTTCCTAATAGATACATAGGTACATTTTTGATAATCGTCTGGATTATAAGAATTACAACCTGTACAATGCTAGTGGAAAACCAAAGTGACACATTTCAGAAAAAAAGATGGAACTAAAAGACTTATAATATATAAAAGATAATCCCTTAAATGTGTAAGTGTGCACACTGCTGAATGTTCTAGCTCCATCAAATTCAACGGGCATCTCCTGTGCAAGGCCATACAGTCCCCCTCATAGATTTTCTGTTGGATTCAGGTCTGGGCTCAGGCTGCACCATTCTAAAATAATAGTATTTTTCTTCCCTCTCAGAAGCAATTTTTTTGTTGAGTTGGATCTGTGGTTTGGCTCATTGCCCTGCTATTAGGTGAAATTCCTTTTTATCTTCTGCTTTCTAGCAGCCACCTGAAGGTTGTGTGCTAAAATTAACTGGTATTTGTATCTATTAAGATTTGAGCCCCAGCCTTAAAGCATGATGCTGCCATCACCAGGCTTCACCATGAGTATCATGTGTTGCTTTTGTTTCAAGAATACCTTTTGGAATTATGAAATTATAATATGTTTTGGAATTGGTTAATTCCAACTTAAAATTAATTACGTTTGGATGTTTATTTTGTGTCACATGCAGGGTGTAATCAGTACTTGTCAGATATTCCTGCAGCTTCTTTAACGTTGCTGTTAGTCTCTTGGCAGCTTCCGTGGAAAGATTTTAACTTTTGTAAATTTTGGAGGGACGTCCTGTCCTTGGTGATGTCCCTTTGGTGCTCCATTTTCTCCACTTGTTGATGACTGCCTTCATTGCGTTTTATGGTGTATCTAATGCCTTGGAAATTGTTTTGTAGCCTGAGCAATACCTCTAAACAGTGAGATCCTGTTGATGTTTTGTAAGCTCTTTGTAGATCAAGGCTCTTGGAGTAACCAAGGAGATGTCAAAATTAGAGTCACTTCAGTTGAAGACAAGTGTGGACTACTATTTCACATGAGCATGATGATTGGTTGAATCTGAAATGTGTCACTTTGGGTTTCAGTGCCGTATTTACATTAAAGTTGGAAATGTCCTGAAATCTTTCTTTAATTACTTTACATTATAAAAATTTGCTATTTTAACTGAGGTGTGTAGACTTTTTAAAACCATTGTACCCTAACGCTAACACGGAGACGTCAGGCATTTATGCTGTTTAACCTCTTCCATTAAAGTTGTTTAACTACAGAGAAGTTTTGTTTTCATAACATCGTGTGACACTAGCTGATTTGATAAATGCCCACATACCTAAAGCTGGATATCAGTGCAGAACATGGCATTTTCCAAACAAAGCCAGATTTGTTTGGAACAGATTGTGTTAATAATTTGGCACACTTCCTGCTTTATTGAAAACTTCTGGAGTGAGATAAGGTTATCGCTGGGTACATTTTTGTACTAGTGTTTACTCAGATAGCATTGTAGGGGATTCCTGCCATTGTTTGCCTTGGCTGAGGGTGGAGGTGGAGTAATGACTTTGGATGTGATGAATTTGGCTTGTTAATGTGCTAGTCTCTTCCATGAGGTCAGAAGCAGACTGTAAAGTTAGTATTATTATTATCATTGCATGGCAAAGAGGTGTTCTGTGAAAGACACTGGGGAGGCTTTCAGACTAAAGGTTGTAGCATGCTTAATGTTCGGACGACCTCTGTGTGTGTTGCACGAATATGAAACCTCCTTCACAAGCATGAAAGCTTGCTTACTTTTTGTGGTTTTGTATTGGCTGTCACATACTTCAGGTGGCGCTATTGAAATGTCAGGATTTTCAATGTGAAGTACCGACTTCATACACTGCGGCTATTTGTTGTAAGTACATAAAAGATAGAACAACAAACAGCTTAACAGAAGTCATTTATAAAGTGCTTCATTGTTCAATCCAGGGTCACTCTATCATAGCTATAAAAAACGATCATAATTATGATGTAAACACATTTGTACAAACTTGAACAATGTAGTAATTATCTCAGGAGCTCAGATTTTACTATAAGCCCCAACTTTCTGAGTATGATCCATATTGACCCATATAAATGTGACAACTACAGCAGACGGTATTACATGGTGATATATCTTCAGTTCTTCTTTTGGTAAGACTAAATATACTTCTTGTCTTTGATGAAAAGAAACTTTTTTAACAAACATACACCACATTATAAACCCCACCAGTGAACTTGTATTCACAAATTTCTGTGTAGGACATAAAGGCAGGATAAGTACATTAACACGTGTGTGTTTATCCTGGCCACTATGTAAGCTAGGGGGGGAAAAACAGAGCTTCACACTCTATTCATTGTATAAAGACCCCATTTAATTTTTCATTTTTATTTTTCATATGAAAAATCCATTGTCTGAACATTTGAATGAAGCAGTACTGATGGAAATAATTGAAAGATGGAGTTTCCAAAATAGAAGGGCACCATTACTTTTTCTTTCTCCTGCCAGGAACGCAGCTCAGAGGCATCCAGTATTGGTATCACGAGCACCAAATGTCATGTATTTGTTACTCGGCCTGGAGATTCTGTATATGTCTTCATTTATTTTCCGTCTCAACTATGGCCCACTGTTATAGGCAGTGTCTTACATTGTAGTGCAATACAATTTCCAAAACAATCTTTTTTAAAGTTTCAAAGCTGGTAAACAATCCTGATAAAAATGGAGGCCCATTCATCCTGACGTCTGGCGTATGTTTGTAATAGGAAAAAGAAACTGGGGTGAATACTACACCACTACCATCACCGTTCTTCTTCACATTTCCAAATCCCAGTCCCTTTTTAATGAACGCTTTTATTTCATCTTCTTACACCCATCTAAAATGAGCCTTACCATCATCTCTGCAATAGAATATGATTTTATGCTCATTAGAAAAGCAGAGCCTGGCACATAAAGTTTATGTTGGACAATGCATTTTTACAATTGTTCCACATTAAGAGAGACAGGGTTTAAATCAGGTAACGTGCAGAGCTTTTTGTAGAGATTTTGGTGCGGTAGTTGAGTATGGTTCTAGTAAACGACTCTGTTCTTCAATGGTGCCTGCTAGTGAGCATAAACACTGCCAAAAGCTACAGAAAACCATCATTTTTACTCTGAACATGCTGCCAAACGTCAACCTGCAGCCAGAATTACTGAACAAAGTGACTCAAAGGATGATGGATCTGGGGATTATTATCTTTTCAGAAAATGCTAAATATAACTTTAGATAGACAGACAGACAGACAGACAGACAGACAGACAGACAGACAGACAGACAGACAGACAGACAGACAGACAGACAGACAGATAGATAGATAGATAGATAGATAGTCATATATTTTACCCCAGTCCTTGACCGTAGACTATAATACACTAGGTACTTATTTCCACATTAGGTAAGATTTTGTAATGGCGAGATGGAATTTCAGCCCCCAGAACATTCTTGAAGATAAGAAAAGCCTTTACTTACTCTTCTCTGATCTGCACAAAAACAAAACCCTTCACAAATATTTAGTGACAAATAGACTGATATCAAGATACTTCTAATGCAAAGAGAGGAATGTCACTGCAGATTCCCTGGATAAAGAAACACTCAGTCTGGCCTTTTCGTGTCACCGCTCCTTTGCCAAATGAGGATGCTTGTGTGACACAATGTTGATTCTGGCCATGATTATGTTCAAACTGTGTCTATGCACTCTGATCTTGTTACCAAAAATTGCATGGTGTAAGACCTTTATACTTTTTTACCCTGGTTGGATTTAACCAGACGTATCATGCTTATTTTTTGCTTCCTTAAGTAGCAAGAGTTATTTTGTTGGTTGTCTTTTGTGGATTTTGATTTTTTGACTCAAACCTTTAGGAAGATGAGGGCTTTTTTTGTTTTGTTTTTTTTATATAAAGATTTATGATTTCACTTAAACCAATAAGTGTGACTACAAGCTAGGTGTAACTAATAAAGTATTTACTAAGTGTATATTAAATAAGAGCATAATGATGGCATAGATATAGCTTGGGGGAAACAGAGTATGATATGTACTGCTGCAAAAATAAAGTATAAACTAGGCATACGGTATTTACCAAAAATGTTATATAGAACAGATGTCAGGTTAATTTTTTCATTATCTTCCTATTCAAGATGGGATTTAGGCCCCTGTGTCTACATATGAGAGCTTGTGTAAGTACAGCCCTGCATTAGTGTTTAAAAAAATAAACCCAGACTTGTGACATCACTAAATCAACAACCAGGAACTCAAACCCCCCTCTCCTCCAACTATACTGCAATCCAGTGTTCTCTAATACACATAGATATTACACTCAAAACCAACACACTTAACACACCATCAATCCACATTTCCTTTTAAGGACACATTTCATTATTATTTATTTTATTTTATTTTTTTACATCGAACCCACCACCATTTTATTTTTACACATAAAGTAATATACACTTAATTGTGAACATCAACACTGACACACCGAAATACTTTCTATTAACCCCACCATTATGGCTCATAAAACACGAATAGTGTCCAAAAAAACATTTTTAAAAAATCCAGAACACCGTTAATAACCAAATAAAAACGTTATCTGACCTTTTCCACAAATACAATTATTCCCCACAACCACTAACATACAATCACGCACCAAAATGCTGCATCAAACACCATTACTTCCCATCATGTCTTCATTAAGCCTTATTTCTTCTCATCAGTTACCATCACCATGAAATACACCAGTTATCTCCAACATGTACTAACATTTTCATCAAACACCATTACTTCCCACCAGGCACCAATGTTATCCATCAAACATGGCTATTCACCATCAGTTACCAACATTTACCATTATCTATCAAACTCACCAATACTTTCCCATCACATACCAAAATTCTCCAGTAAACACCATCACTACCCATGAGGTATCAACATTCTCCATCAAACACTATTATTTCTCATCAGACACCAACATTATCCATCAAACACACCAACAGTCTCCTTTCAGGTACAAGCATTCTCCTTTAAACATCATCAGGCACCAATATTCTTCATCAGACACCCCAATTCACGTCAAGCCATGTTCAACCCTGACATTTTCCATCAAACAAACACCAATGTTCTTCATTAAATATTAACTTTAGCCATTATTTCACTAAAACTATAACAATTTCTCCTAACTTTATTTTACTTTTTGTTATGAACAGTTAATAGTAATATTAACTCAATCAGAATGCTTCTGTTTTATACAGTGGGTATAGAAAAGAATTACCCCCTTCAAAATAATCACATTTTGTTGCTTTGCAGCCTGAAATGAAGGTGGCAACAGGTCAGAAATAATTACAAAATGAAAAAACAACCAGAATGACTGAATTAGTGTGTCAGTATTTTGTTGCATCACCTTTTACTTTATTTACAGCCTTTGATTTGTTGGGATCCATC
Source organism: Hemibagrus wyckioides (assembly GCF_019097595.1). Lineage (NCBI taxonomy): Eukaryota > Metazoa > Chordata > Actinopteri > Siluriformes > Bagridae > Hemibagrus > Hemibagrus wyckioides. The sequence continues at coordinate 11,206,989 of NC_080713.1, forward strand.
TCTACCAACTTCTAGCCTTTGCAATAATTCCCCACTCTACTTTGCTCAAGTTCAGTTAAATTTTATGGTGATCGTTGGTGGACTGCAGTCTTCAGGTCATTCCACAGATTTTCAGTGGGGTTTAAGCCTGGACTCTGACTATGCCATACAAGGATATTCACCTTTTTATCCGTCAACCACTGTGTGGTCCATTTTGCTGTGTGCTCTGGGTCAGTGTCATGTTGGAAGGTGAACTTTCTTCCCATTATTTCAGGCTATTTTAAAGGGGGTGATTCTTTTCTATACCAACTGTATATTACTGTTAGCATGTCTGCTAATGTATAGTGTGTTAACCTACTGTTTAATGAAAATAATCCTATCTTGTTAGGAAAAAAGTTTTAAAAAATGCTAAGTAATACAATAAGAACAGTTCATGGTAGTGTACTCAGACATTTGGACCTGCCCGTATGTCCTTATGTGTCCCTTGAAATTTAGAGTTACTGCTGTACAACAGGGGCCAGTTTGGGATAAAATGGTCCATAGATCATCCACATAAATGCAGACAGAGCTGAATCCTCCCTGTTGTCGCACTCCAGATTTATTGTTCCATCAGATTTGGCAGTCTTGGGAATCTCAGTATGCAGGATCACAGGTGTAAGAGATAAATAAGTGCCCCGAGAATCTCCTACTTTAAAATATTAAACTTGGTAAATAAGAAAAAGCTTCAGAAGTCTGGGACAGAAATATGGATTTTTTTTTGTACGCTGTAATTTATATTTAAGGTTGGAAAACGTCAAGAATCATTAAGCAGACAAGAAATGATAGAATGATCCATAATTGTGAGTAAAGCCACATCATAAGGCTAATGAGAGGATAACAACACTATATGGCCAAAAGTATGTGGATATCTGACTAACAAACCTAAACACTTACCAGGTATAACATTATGGCCACCTGCCTAATATTGTTTTGATCCCCATTTGCTGCCAAAACAGCCCTGACCATTAGGCGCGGTGTATTCTGACACATTTCTATCAGAACCAGCATTAACTTCTTCAGCTCGTCTGTTTGATCGGATCACACGGGCCAGCCTTCACTCCCCACATGCATCAATGAGCCTTGGCTGCCCATGACCCTGTCACCGGTTCACTACTGTTCCACATTTGATTTGTTCTACTTGGACCACTTTTGATTGATACTGACCACTGCAGACCGGGAACACCCCACAAGAGCTGCAGTTTTGGAGATGCTCTGATCCAGTCGTCTAGCCATCACAATTTGGCCCTTGTCAAACTCGCTCAAATCCTTACACTTGCCCATTTTTCCTGCTTCTAACACATGAACTTTGAGGACAAAATGGACAAAATTCACTTGCTGCCTAATATATCCCACCCACTAACAGGTGCCATGATGAGGAGATAATCAGTGTTATTCACTTCACCTGTCAGTGGTCATAATGTTATGCCTGATCGGTGTTTATGGGTCTTCCCCAAACTGTTGCCACGTTGTTGGAAGCTCAGAAGAGATTTGTGGTTTGCCCTAAATATGTTCCAGTAGAACAATGCCCCAAATCAAGGTTTAAAAACCATGATTTGCCAGGGTGTGGTGTGGAAGAGCCTGCACAAAACCCTGACCTCAACCTAATTGCACACCTTTGGTATGAATCAGAATGCCAACTGCACGCTAGAACTTTTTGCCTGACATCAGTGCCTGATTTCACTAATTCTTTTGTGGCTGAATGGGCAATCCCCCACAGCCTCATGCCAAAATTCATTGGAAAGCCTTCTGAGAAGAGAGGAGACTGTCATAGACCAACTCCATATTCATGCCTGTGGTTTTGGAATGGGATGTTCATAAAGCACATATGGGTGTGATGGTCAGGTGTCAACACACTGTTGGCCATTAAGTTTATGTGATATTGTAATAGGAGGCAGAGCTACAGGATATGACACTAACATATAGAGAGATAGATCACATACAAAAGGTTTCAATGAGCAAACAATAGCAACATTACTCTAAATGTCTGTGAATGTACTGTGCAAGCTTCTTGAATGAGCAAGAACAGTTTTTTGAGTGTTTCCTGTTTCTCTGATGTGCTGATGGGTATTATCAGCTAAATAGATGGTTAAAGTTTTTCATCATCATTAACAATTACTGTCTTAGAGGTGGAGAGGTGGGAAATATTTGGTCCTATAGAGTGAATGGTGAACTTAAAGCAAGTGAGCTGCTGTCTAAAATGTACTCAACATGGTTTGCTGATAAGATGAAAGGGGGAGATATCTAGATGCCTAGGTGAGTTAGCGATCTGGTCTTGTTTGGCAAACAAATGCAAAGGAAAAATGGACAAGCGTAAGGATTTGAGCGAGTTTGACAAGGGCCAAATTGTGATGGTTAGACGACTGGATCAGAGCATCTCCAAAACTGCAGCTCTTGTGGGGTGTTCCCGTTCTGCAGTGGTCAGTATCTGTCAAAAGTGGTCCAAGGAAGGAACAGTGGTGAACCGGTGACAGGGTCATGGGCGGCCAAGGCTCATTGATGCACATGGGGAGCGAAGGCTGGCCCGTGTGATCCGATCCAACAGACGAGCTACTGTTGCTCAAATTGCTGAAGAAGTTAATGCCGGTTCTGATAGAAAGGTGTCAGAATACACAGAACATGACGGTTCAGAGCTGTTTTGACGGCAAAAGGGAGACCAACATAATATTAGGCAGGTGCTCAAAATGTTATCCCTGATCGGTGTATATTTACATTTACAGCACTTTGCATTGCGATTTACAGAAGTAATGTAACAAAAAACATAAAACATTGTTAGAAGGCAGAAACTCAGAGATATGAGGCTGTGTATGTTAAACTCTGTGCTATACTGGACTTTATGGCATGATAACAAGTTGAAATGGCTATCTGACATGATCATTTGTGGGCGGAGTTTCATTACATTAAGTCACTTTGTGGTGTTTATTAAGCGCTTACTTGCAGCCAGGCAAGGAGCAAGAAGAGCAAGCGAAAGTGCAGAGTGGAACAAAAGTACAGCTTTGCTTACACACACACACACACACACACACACACTTCCAAACAGTGCTCACCCACATATACAGTGCCAGCAGTACCTCTCTCTCTCTCTCTCTCTCTCTCTCTCTCTCTCTCTCCCCTTCCTCTCTATTTCCCTCTGACTCCCTCTCTCATTTTCCTCCCTCTTTTACCGCCCACTCTCCTCTCATATGACGCGGAAAGTTCTGCTTATGCACAGCAGTGTGTGTGTCCGAGCTTCACTCCAGTGCGTGATGGATCTCATCTTCACTACACATTGGATTTGGACCAATTTCTTTTTCCAATTACTGGGATGATTAAACTTTCTCAACAGGCAGCTTGAGTTTTTTTTAATTGCTTCTAAACACACACACAGGTGTGTGTGTGTTAGTAACCCTGCCTGAGACTATTCTTTTAGAGAGTGTAAGTTTTTTTTTTTTTGCCTTTTTGCAACTGTAAGACGACAAGCAGAAAGGCAAAGAGAGGCTGAGAGGACGCATGGACTTCACTCAGGCTCCTCAGCTGTTCTATTCTCGGTGTGTGAGAGTGTGAGTGTTTGTGGGTGTGTGCGACAATGTTTCGGACACTGATTGTGCTGCTGTGTTGTGTGGCGGCACTGCTGCATGTGTCTCCAGCAGCCGAGAGGATTAAAGTTCTCTTCACGCCAACCATCTGCAGGCAGCGCTGCTCCAATGGACACTGCATCAACTACTGCGAGAGAGGCAACATTACCACATTGTACAGCAATGAGGATGCGACACACACGTCCGGCTTTAGAGTGTGTAAGTACACACACACACACTCACCATATGCACCTATTACACATGCTTTTGTTTGAATAAACAAATTAATGGAACAAAACTTACAACAGCTCGAACTGAACAAAACAGAAACAGCTCCAAAAGCACAGAAGTCTGGTTCCAGGTGTTTTCTGCTTAAGTCTCTCACACACAGGCACACAGACTTTTACACACACACACACACACACACGGTATGTAACTATTGCACATACTTTTGTATAACTAAAAAAATTAACCGAACCAAACTTCGGAACAGATCTAACAGCACAGCAGTCTGGTTCCAGGTGTTTTCTGCTTAAGTCACACACACAAACACACACACACACAAACACACACAAACTTGTGCACATACACACATACACACAAACATCTGTGTGCATGTATGATAACTTTATGAGGTTTTTGGGAATGATTAGTTAACTCAATTAAACAAACACACACATGCATAAACATACAGCAGTCTGGTTCCAGCTGTTCCAAACTCAAGACACCTAAACACACACACACACTTCTATATAGAGAATAAAGTTGCATTTGAAGGTGAATACAAGTGGTCTCCATCCATACTATTTGTTTTTAAAGAAAGACTAAAATTTTTATTTATTGTGACATTAATTCCATCTTGTGTATATATTTACATCTTGTGTGTAAATTCTTTATCTGAAACCAGCAAGCTGCATGTAGTTAAGTACAGACAGACAAACAGACAGACAGACAGGCAGGCAGGCAGACAGACAGACAGACAGGCAGGCGGGCAGGCAGTTAGACAAATAGACAGACAAGCAGACAGGCAGGCAGGCAGACAGACAAACAGACAGGCAGACAGACAGACATTCAGGATGTTTACTATGAGTAGCTGTAAAAAAAAAATGAAAACAGCAGCAGTTTGCAGTATCCACATGAGATTATCCACTGACCAGACTTGGAGATAAGCTGTTTTTTTAGGAAGTGCAATATTATCTTTATAGGGCCATCCACAGTAGCAGATAGTGAGCCCAAAATCACAGAAGCGGTATCAGGATGAATGATGCAGGGTGAGAGGAATCACAGCAAGTCTAAAACACTATTCTAATCAGTACCTTGATACAGAACATCCTGATCAGTCTACATGTGTAGCATGAATACAATCTGGACAAACTATATACATCTGCTCTATTGGTACTGTCATGTGATTTATGCCTTCATAGTGACTGCACATTTTAACAACAAGGAACAACTTTTAATTCTTATCGCATTTACACTTAAAAAGAGCTGACACACTGCCTTCTACAATTTTGGATTCTAACAGCTCTTACACACCGGTTGCCTTATGGGATAGCGCAGTGAACATTGGCTCCAGAGGCTTATCAAAAGCATTAGGGTGTTTTGTGCCTACTGTTTTTTAAATGCTGAAAATTTGGACATACTGCTTCTTTGGAATATAGTTTTTCACCTACTATATAATGATGCAAGTGTCAAGTGTGACAGGATGAGAGACTAGCAGCAGTGCAGGATTACACATACAGCACACCAGACAGAACAGATTAGTATGGATGCTGTTCCTGTATGCCACAGTGATTTAAAATGGTATACATCATGAACAGAGCACAACTGGGGTCTAGCTATGACTGCCAAAATGTAACACAGGCCTTGGGACATGCTGGGACATAAAGCCAGACATAAGAGGTCAGGTAAGAAAGAGAGAGAGAGGGTGGAATATTTTCTGCTCTTGGTTAGTTTAATCTAGAAACCTGGAGATGTTGTGAAATTGTGCACAGCAGATTGGATACAGTCACTATTGATGCATTTACGTAGCTATTAATCAGACAACTGTGTTAATGTCGCTTAGTCTTTTATGCAGGTTATTCAGAATAGCTGTTACACCCAGTGCACTCAGCCAATTGGCCTTAGAAAAGTGAAGAATGATGGAGTTTTATATTTTTGTTGGATAACTGATTAAACAAAAATAGTTTTAAAAAACTTGGATTAAGGAGAGATGCTATAAATCATGTTCTTTTCGCCACAGTGTCATTATTTGTTGGCGTTTTTCAAAATTTTTGTAATTTTTAGAGCCCTAAGGGCAAAATATAATAGACATGGAATCTGACAAACATGATCTGACACCAGTTTGGGTATGACCATCACACCCATATATGGGCCATCTGGGCCCCAAAGATGGAAGCACACAATTGTTAGAAGGTCTATGTATGCTGTAGCTTTATAATTTCCCTTCATTCGAATCTGTTCCAGCATGACAATACTCCTGTATACAACGCAAGCTCCCTTAGCCAAAGTTCACTTTATTTATGCCATTCTAGCAGACACCCTTATCCAGAGTGACATACATTTTTTATCTCATTTTATACAACTGAGCATTAAGGGTTTTGCTCAAGTTGCCCAGCAAAGGTAGCTTGGTGGACTTGGGATTCAAACTCAACCTTTCTGAACAGTAATCCAACACCTTAACCACTAAGCCATCACATCCCCTTAGGTTGGAGTGTCCTGCACAAAGCCCTGACCTCAACCCCACTGAACACCTTTGGAATGATCTGAAAGCCCTGACTGAACCCCAGGCATCAGTACTTGAGTTCATTAATACTCTTGTAGTTGAATGAGCACAAATCCCCACAGCCACAATCCAAACTCTAGCAGGAAGGCTTTCCAGAAGTCTGGAGGCAGTTATAGCAGCAAAGGGGGGATTAAATCTGAAAAGGGACATTCTAGTTTCTAGTTAGAGGGTTAGGTGCCTAACACTTTTGGCCATACAGTGTATGTATGCCTTTGAGGAAAAAGGGTGAAGTTTAGCATCTGCTTTCCAGCTGAACTCATTTCTGAGCCAGAAAAGTATACACAGAATTGCAAATCTTTTGCATGGCACTTTTAAACTTTGCAAAAGTTACTATGTATGCAGTAGTGATGAAGATTTGACCCTTATGAAAACACACACACACACACACACACACAGTGTCATTGTGTCAACATTTCACTAACAAATCAGAAAGAAGATGTCCATATGTTCTTGCTGACATCATTTCCTTCTAGCAATGTTTATGCATCCTAAAAAGATAAATCACACTATTTTCTTACACACACACACACACACACACATGAATAAAAGTACACAGAAATGAGTATTGTGTGTTTCTGGGGACATCTACATATGCTTTCTGTCTCACTGTCTCACTGTCACACACACACACACACACACTGCACTGTATTAATGCTTGAATCGAAGAAGGAAAAACTATGGGAGGGGGTGTTTTCAGCTAAATTAAAAACACATGCTGCAAGTAGGCCGAGAAGAGATAAAACCTACATAGCACACTTGTTCACACACACACACACACACACACACACACACTGTACAGCATGAATCTGTTCATTTCAGGTCTTTACAATCCTCCTATTGGATTGCATTGTTGAATCGAGTGCAGATTTTTTTCCCTCTAATCCACTGTGAGCATCAATCAGTAACTCAATCAGCTGATCAGTCACAGTGAGCTGCCGAATAAATTTCAGACTCAGTTTCAGCTTCAGGTTTAATGTCATGTGCATAAAGAATGCTTGATGGATCTAAATACAGTAAAGTTCTTGTGCTACAGTTCTTGTGTACCACCAATCCAGACATGATGAGTAGCTCTTATACAGTACAAGAAGTAGCTAACTGTAAACATTGAACACAGACAAAAAACCATACAAGATTATTAATGTGCTATAAGTAAAAATTTCAGTAAACTGTAAACATTGTATGCAGTCAGAAAGTGATGTAGTGAGAGATATTGATAATACAGTAATACAGTAGAAGGACAGACAGTCCAGTGTGAATAAAAAATTATGAAGTCCAGTGCAGGGCTGATAGAGTGGGCTGTGCTAGTGGATATTCAATCCAATTCCATTTTAAATGTGTAGTGCTTTTAACAGTGGACATTGTCCCGATGCAGCTTTACAGAAACAATATAAATTCTACATTTTAAATTTAACTGTATACCTAATGAGCAAGCCTGAGGTGACGATGGCAAGGAAAAACTTCCTTAAATGATATGAGGAAGAAACCTTGAGAGGAAATCCGACTTAAAAGGGATCCCATTTTCAACTGGGAGACAATTCAATTCAATTTATTTGTATAGTGCTTTTGACAATGGACATTGTCTCAAAGCAGCTTTACATAAGTATAGAAACAGAGAAGTGGAAAAAAATATAAAGTTTAAGTTAAAGTTACTATTTTATCCCTATTTTATCCCTAATGAGCAAGCCTGCTGCAGCGGCGGCAAGGAAAAACTCCCTGTGATGATATGAGGAAGAAACCTTGAGAAGAACCAGGCTCAGAAGGGAACCCATCCTCATTTGGGTGACACTGGACAGTAAATAATGTGACTGTGTGATGGCTCTGTCCACAGCCGTCCCCTGGTCACAGGCTGTCCACACAGATCCATCCACAGCATCAGTGAGCACCACCAAGTGACGAGACTCCGACCAGAATTAGAGCCAGTGGTCACACTGGAAACTCAGAACACTGGGAGCTCGGGAGTGAGACGTATAGCTTGACAGAGAAAGACAGAGCGAGAGAGAAAGATATTGAGTATGCTAGTGATCATGTGATGTTTAAAGACAATGAGAGCCAAGAAGACAAAGAGAGCCAGAAGGTGACACACATGAAGGCTTCCAGGGACATAAAGCGTTCAACCACTTCACAGTCAGCAAACCTGAGCGACTTGCAAGGGTGGTTAGGCAACACCAAGAAGCCTTACTGAGGGCAAGAAGCCTTTATTATCACCACACATACATTACAGCACAGTGGAAATCTTTACTTCACATATCCCAGCTGAAGATGTTGGAGTCAGAGCACACGGGCAGCTATGATACAGCACCCCTGGAGCAGAGAGGGTTAAGGATCTTGCTCAATAGCCCAACATTGGAAATTGATGGTGCTGGGGCTTTAACCCTGATCCTATGATCAACAATCCAGAGCCTTAACCACTTGAACCACCACTGCCTCCAGAGTGTATGATTCAAAATAATTTCCCTTCTATACACACTGTTTTCTATGTGCATGAGTTAAGAATTACATATTTGGTAAAATAATATAACTGAAAGATATAACCTTCTCATGTAGCAAACATTTATCTACAGTGGGGTCCAAAAGTCTGAGGCTTTTGTTTGTTGCTTTTATTTTTCATTTCTTTTCTTTGACAACAACGTGAGTAGCATCTTTAATATATTCACATGGATTTCTGACCTTCTTAATATTTGGTCTCCCTTTTTGCTTTATTGACAGCGTGTGCTCGAGCTGGCATGGACTTTACCAACTTGTGCAAAACCTTTTGATTCATTTTAAATTAAATCCATCTGACTGGTGTCTGAATACATGGTTCAACAGAAGAGATTAGACAGGAGGAAAATCCGAGCTTGTCAGCAGTTAACATGGTCAATATCACACATTTGCTTACGTTTAAATGGGGAAATAGTGCAGGATCTAATGGAAAGATATTGAACATTTACATTCTTTGGTCCAAAAATTTTCTTTCAAATGTTATATGAAAAGCAAATCCCATAATAAACTGTGCACTATATAAAGTAATAACAGACACATCAGGTTAAAATTCTCCTCTCTCTCTCTCTAAAGATAAACACTTGCTCTCTCACTCTCTCACTCTCTCTCTCTCTCTCTCTCTCTCTCACACACACACACACACACACACACACACTGCACAACTGATCTGACTCAGCAAACAATCAGGTCTTGTTCCTTAAACCGTATGAGATCATAGTGATGTCATGAGATAGGGAGTGAAGCTGTTGTTTGCGTGTGATAAATCTTGGGTTTTTTGGATTCTACACAATCATATACACATATATCAATTTATTTTCTCTCGCTTTTTTAAAATTTTCTTTACTAACCTTGTGCCTTGTGCTGAAACACACACACACACACACACACACTTGGAGGACCAGGCATGATCTCCTCAGAGACAGATCTGTCATAAAAATGATGGATAATTGTGGACCTTGGAAAATGTTCAAGCTTTCACCTGGGCCTTGCTTATACATGTGTGTGTGTGTGTGTGTATGTGTACATATGCAAGAGTGAATGCAAAATAGCTAATAGAATGTTTTGGGATTTCACCACAGATGCTTTTGTACACACACACACACAAACTAATCCTTGGTTAAAGTCGGGTTTTGGGTGGATCTCCTCTTTTTCTTGCAAAGCCTGCCCAATGTTTTATTTGGAAAAAAACAACAAAAAAAACAAAAAAAACATTGCACTTTTCAGTACATTGTAGTGTTAGCTTCGAGTTTTATAAAGCTGAAGGTCTGAAGTGTCATTTACCAACATCCTACATGCATCATTTTGATTCATCGAGTTTTTAAGGAGGCTCCTGACCATGTGTATGTGGTCCTTAGTGGTACAAATGTGTAATCACAAGCAAACTGATTATGTGATGCTTCCATCCCACTTACTGTCAATAACATGTATCAGACAAAAGTTCCTAATAAATAATTAATTTAATTCTAATATATACAACAGAAATTCTATTCTCCTGGTGGTCCGGTGGCAGGATCCCACACTATCATTGCCGCAGCCTGGGTCCGATTCACAGAGCGCTAACCCAGCCACTGAAGAGTTAACTCTCAGTACCATTCCCAAGCCCGGATTAAATGGGAGAGTTGCGTCAGGAAGGGCATAAAACCTGTACCAAAATCAAAACGTGTGGACCAAATGATCCACTGTGGCAACCCCAAACAGGTAGCAGCCAAAAGAAGAAGAAGAAGAAGAAGAAGAAGAAGAAGAAGAAGATATGCAACAGGATTTCTACTTCACTGTTGATGCAGTTTACTTGCTTGACATTTGGACATGCTCCTTGTCATCTGAAACAAGCAATGCCATGAACAGTCAAATGAGCTTTTTAAAAAGGAGTGTTTACCATATATGGTGATTTGTGGGTTTTATGTGAATGATTGTTACTCTGGATTTCTCAGCGTTGCATATAGCTGCGTACTTGTTTGATGACAAATAAAACCCCGATATTGTAGACTTGCTGCAAGACTATGATGCTCATGATGAACATCCTTTCAACAAACCTACTACTATTTGATTTTGTTTTATTGTACATAGTACAAATATGGAAAAGTCATGATTTCTACATTGCAAAAACAATGGCAGCAGGTTAAAATATCTTGAATATCGTCAAATGTGTCTATTCTTATTAAACCATTTTATTTTTGTCTATTCCTAGACATATTTTACTATTTTTTAGCTTTAAATCTTATTTTATTGACAGATTATTTTGCTAATTTTAGGCATCAATTGTTTTGGCATCATTATCTGTCTGTTAGAACAATAAGACCATTCACAACTTTAAACTAGTGATATATGCCTAGAATTAAGCTTAATAATCATATATGATCATATTAGATTATAGCATGATAAAATATCAGATATTATCATTGGGTAAGATGTGATTTTTTTTTGCAGTGTAAATGCACTGTCCATTGTTACCGAGAAGAGAATATCTTTCAAGTCTGCAAATGCAAATAAAATAGAAATTTGCTCAAATGCTGGGACACATTTCTATTTAATTAATTCTTTATACATTAAATAACATGGAATACATTAAATAACATACAGAATGTTGAGCCTAAACAGCTCACACACATAGTGAAGTCATTAGATTCCACCGATTACTGTGTATTATGGTCCAGACATCAATTGTCCAAGAACTTTACTTGTCCTGTCCTGTAATAACACGTGTAGGTGTTCCTTATAAAGTGTCTACTCAGTGTACAGTATGTGACACCTCTGGAATGACTTTGATTCAATAATATGTATCTAAGTGCTCTCTCTCTATCTTTCTCTCTAGTTCTATGTCCCATGTTGTGTAAAAATGGAGGTGTGTGCATTCAGAAAGATCGATGTCTCTGTCCCACCAACTTTACTGGAAAGTTTTGTCATATCCCTGCATCTCCATCCTCCACCTCTTCCAACGAGATCGAGAAACAGTCGTCAAGCAGTACTTTGCCAGCCAGTCAGAGGCTGATGCGTTCGGAGTACGTCCTTCCCTTACAGTCTCGACAGCAGAACCAAACCAATGGTAAGGTGAACTAACTGCATTTAGATTGAATAGATACTGGGGGAAACTGACTGTGTCTCAATGTACAGTCAAATCCAAGTCAGTTATCATAGATTTGTCCAACATTTAACACAGAGACACACATACACCCCCAATACACAGTTTTTAACCCCATTTTTTCCCAATTTGATCAATTGCCAATTCCTAATATCTAGCTAGGTTTCAACAGCTACTAGTTGCAGGATATTTTCAATATTGTCCTTTTACAAATGGTAGAATATATATGGCATATAAATATATTTGGCAAATATAAATGACAGTACTTCCTATTATAAGACAATACAATAAACCCAATATAAGATTATTACACCAATTCCTAGGTTTTCAATCTACTTCTTTCAAGCTTTCATTTTCTTTATTGTAACAATATAAAGGTTAAGACAGTTACAAAGTGGATTTTCATCTATTTTAGTTAAGATGTAGATGTAGAAAATTTTACATGGAGTTTACATTATAGAGGTCCACATACTGCTAGTTATTTCACAAAAGAACTTAAACAGACCTACAATTAGTCAACGCTAAATTTCCCACTGGAATGAATAAAGTAATTAGTAAGAAAGTCTATCTGTTCTCCCATGATTTTCTCTTAATACTCCATTTTTCTCCTTCAATCCAAAGAGATGTGCTGTATGCAGATCGGCATCTATAAATTGTCCATAGTGTGAAAGGGTGTGTAAGTGTGTGTGATTGTATGCCATATTTATCAAGCAGGAAAATCAAGAAGAGACACATTATTACTAGCATGAGAGGTGGGTCGGGGGCTGGAGGTGATACTTGGACACTAGCACAACTGTCAGTCATTCCAGATTCACATAGCAAATGCTGCTCTCCTACACAAAATGAGTAAAGTTTGGCAAGGAGTCCTGGTCTTGCAATCTCATGATGATAGCGTAAAGGGTTGCACCACTCAAGTGCTTTCTAACATAGTTTAAAACATTTTTAACATTTCTCTCCAGGACGCTCATCTATCACTATCCATACTGCCTTATAACAACAATAATGGATTGAGAATTGTCTATGTTTGTATATTTTAATATGTAAAATTTAGCAAAATGTGGAAATCATAGCATTACTTGACTTTGTACTTCACTGATAACCCTTTATATAACTCGATTTCATAACTGGGCTATAAAGGCTACACTGGGCTACACACACTTGCATACTCATAACAAACTCCATATGGCTAAAGAGAACAGGCAATGATTATATTACGTCTTAATCTCTTGTTTAACCTTCTTCTAATCTTCACTACTTAGCAGCGCTAGGTTCTCTTGCCCCAGGTCACCCCATTACCTTTTTAGAGCAATAAATCTCAATATAAACCATATTGATGGAATTGGAGTCCCAAAAACCCTTCCCATGCTCAGGGCTTTCTTGCTCCGTCCATGAGTCTGTGTTGTTTACACTGACATCTTGCACAACTGAATTATTTTCACATATTTGGCTCATGGATACACTCTAGGGAGCACAGTAGATCTCAGTAGGCTGTTTGGTGTTATAAACAGCATTTTGTTAAACAGTTTATTTAACCAAGCATATTTTTATTAATGAATGCATGTATAGTAGGGATGAAACTGTATTCTTAAAAGTCATGAACGTTTTAGAAAGAAATAACTGTTATCAGTATGACATAATATTGCAAAAAAAAAATATTGTGGGTTTCTTCCTACCAGTGTTAATGTCTGGAATGAAATCTGAGCTGGCCTTTTAGTTAAAAATGTAAATAGTTAACTAACAGTGTGGGATGGAAATAATATTCAATGTGGTGTTTCAAAATTAATCTTAGATTGTTTTCTTCAGTCGTCATCACTCCTCAGGGAATAAATATAAAAAAATGATGACCTTTGGGCTTCAGATTGTTCAGCTGGATTTTCTTTATTTACTACTTGATGATTATTAGGGCTGACATGATAAAGTAGAATACAAAACAATGCTCAAAATTTCTTTCTTTCTTTCTTTCTTTCTTTCTTTCTTTCTTTCTTTCTTTCTTTCTTTCTTTCTTTCTTTCTTTCTTTCTTTCTTTCTTTCTTTCTTTCTTTCTTTCTATATGTATTAGCAGAACATTGCAGTAAACAATGATTAGGAATAATAACAATAAAAGTAAAAGTAAAATCAAGTAATAAAAAATAATGTAATATAAAAATAAAAAAAGGTATTTTTAATGTAAAAAAAAAGGAGCTTTTCTATTATGGTGTGTGTGTGTGTGTGTGATCAGGGTCTCCTCTAGTGACAGTTCGAGTGCAACATCCTCCTGAAGCAACGGTGAAGATCCACCAGGTGGTGAAGGTCACTTCAAGTTCAAGCTCGGACACGGTAGCACGATCAGTAAGCCTCTCAGGTTCCCGTGGCAACAGCGAACATAGCAGCACATTTCTGGCAGACAGAGCAGAGGCTCCACCCACTCTTGTCCAGGCCCAAACTTTCAGAGGAGACTCTATCTACACAGAGGCTTCTGGATTTAAATATTGCTTCAGAGACGTTCGCAATGGACAGGTGAGAAACACACTTGCAACAAGTCTTCACATTCAACAGGTCAACAAGAGTTTAGAAAACACACATCATGTCTTATAAGGTTAGACTGATGACATTGACATGCAGTATCTTTGCAAAAGCAGATTGATGTTTTATGTGTTACACATGTAAATAAAAAGTTAATAAAGGAATCCTTCTGTGTTTTAAAACATTTGTGACGATGACAAGGTGGCTGCTGTACTAGGAAAACTATTAACCACAGTGGCTTCAAGCCCTTCCCCATTACCTTACTAAAGGACATGACAAAATACACCATCTGCACTACCCTATTATTGATTATGCCAGGGGTGTCCAATCTTACCCGCAAAGGGCTGGTGTGGGTGCAGGTTTTCATTCCAATCAAATGTGGCTTCTGCTTGGTTGGAATGAAAAGCTGCACCCACACCAGCCCTTTGTGGATAAGATTGGACACCGCTGGATCATGCTATAGTAAGTACTATGATGTTTAGGGTGTAACTTGATAAAAAAAAAGGTAGCATGTGATTTAGGATGGACCCTAATGCAGCCACCCTCATAACTTAAGTGTAGTGATGCATCAGTACAGACACCGGTATCCATCTGATACTGTGCTAATACTTGCCCTAGTACCACCATCTTATACCATGTGCTACTATGTAATGTAAACCTAGTGTACTTTGAGGTACAATATGACATGACTGGCCATATTTTTCACCATTTATGAAGAAAATGTCCTTTAAAGGGGCCTATAAGGGGCAGTGGTGGCTCAGGTGGTTATGGCTCTGGGTTGTCTGGCCATATTTTAATGTGGCCATATTTATATTATATATTATATTTAATATTATTATATATTTATATATTTACAAATACCAAGTCAGATTTGTGTAAAGTGCAGTTTTGATCATCCCTAATAAACCTGCTGTTTGTCTTCCACAGTGTAGTTCTCCATTGCCTGGGCTCCGCAGTCAGGAAACATGCTGCAGGGGAGATGGTATAGCATGGGGAATAAAAGAGTGTACACTTTGCCCTCCGATATCAGGTAAGCCTAGGATACATACACACACATAAACAGAATAATATCCTCTCATCATGCAAATTAGCATTTCTCCTTATTTGTATGTGGCTACGATATTAAAGCATATTTGTCCCACCATAAACGTTTAATCTGACTTATGTTACTAGTGAGGTTTGGTATTAGCCTCGCAAAACACTTTCAACGCAATGTCCACAGTCCTTACTGTTCCAAATAAACTGATGTAAATGCTTAAATGCTCTCTGTATTGCATATGTCCTGCTAACATCAATCTGCGCTTATCACTCTGTAGTAGCAGAGACGTAATTAACAGCAAAAGTGAGTCATCATCTTTACGATTTTGTTTGTGTGTTCTACTGGACATTGTTTCTTTCGCCAACTACTCCTCGGTTGTAGAACAGAGCTGGGCTTTTTGTGTTTGTGTATGCATGTAAGTTCTGTCAAATGATCTCAGCTCGAACGTGTACAGCCCCCGTCCAGAAACACACAACACCTTCACTATGCTAGTGTTGAGACTATTTAGATTGAGAAGGACTGTGGGTTATGTCATTGAGTACAAGTCTGAGTAGAAGCCACTAGCACTGGGTGTGGTGTCCAGATTTTACAGCATGACAGACAACCCTGGTAGTGCTGTGGCCTTTGCAAATAAGCTGATTCTTTGACAGTTTTTTTTAACATTGGAGGCCAGCTTACATGTCTGCAAAACTGTTTTTCCTCCCAGTTTTGGAAACTCTGGACAATAGATCTTTTTAATGAAATTTTATCAGTATGCTCCAGGCCTACACATGCACCAAGAATGAAATGCATCTATTAAAATGTTGATGTCTTAGTTGTTGTACAATGAATCCAAATCCATCAAGATAAATAAAGTTGAGATGTCTTTTTGCCAATGCCTAAATATATAGGCAGATATCATGGCTGTGCAGCAGCAGGAAACATTACTGCCTCACAGCTCCATGGTTCCTAGCTTAATTTAGCTTGAGTGAGATCTGTCTGTGAGGGTTTCCTCCCTGTTGACTGGTTTCTTCCCACCTCCCCAAAACATGCCAGTTGGTGGAATAGCTATATTAACTTGCCCCTATGTGTGAATGATTACGAATGTGTGTATACATGGTGCCCTGAGATGGACTGGCATACCATCCAGGGTGAATTCCCACCTTACAAGCAGACCAGAATAAAGCAGTTACTTAAGCTGAATCATTATATATGTAAAGCTTTGCTGGATTTCAAAGCATACATAAATAAAAGTTTGTGCATAATTATTCATTTTCTTTAAGCTATAGAGTCAATCAACAACACCCTTGAGTGGTTTTGAGGTGGATGTCGTAGCTTAGTGGTTAAGACGTTAAACTACTAATTGTAAGGTTGAGAGTTCAAATTCCAGGTCCACTAAGCTGTCACTACTGGGCCCTAGCAAAGCCCAACCATCAGTTGTATAAAAATGGGATAAAATGTAAGTCACTCTGGATAAGGGTGTCTGCCAAATACCTAAAATGGAAAAAGAAATTAACTGATTGGAAATTAAAAGTGTCAGCTGTTGCTAATGAACTGAGTTCCAGTCAAGTGGGTCAATAAAATAGTTACTTAAGTTTTATTTTTATTACCAGCAAGCATACATTGTTATTACTACTTCTGCCCCATGTACTGCTTAGAACAGAATGGTTTTAATTACACCACAGAATAGTTCAGGAATATTAGCCAACCTAGCCAGCTACTTAAATGTCACTTGCACTTTCATGTTCCTTCAGGAGCTTCATATGATCAGTCTGCTAAGCTGTAGCCAGAGAGTACTAGCCAAGTCTCGTAATAGGCTAGCTGATATTAGGTGATCTACTGCAATGACATCACACAGTTACGATTGTGATTGGCTGTCATCACATATAAACATTTGGATGCAATTGCAGTAGGTGTTTATTGCAGAAATAGAAGTAAGGGAAAAATCTAAAAGGCGAGATGAAAAGCAGCTGAATGGATTTCAGTGCATTCTGGAAGTCATTCTTGAATTCTTCAAGTTTAAAGGTAAGTAGTGTTAGTGGATACCCACTATTAATTAGTTTTGACTAGTTACTGAGTCATACTCAGTCCTGGATGACCAGTTTTTATTCACTTGTGGGACAAAAAAAGAAGGCATGAAAATCATAAGATACATTTGTCTTATCTGGTGGGAATTCATGTAGAGCTTTTATTTTGGGAGGAAGGTTCTGGTTTAGGACCTGTAGTGTATGTATTTGAAAGTGCATCTGCTTAGTTTTCATATAATGTAGTAGTATGCAGTAGAAAAAGAGGCCTGACTTTCTTGTCAAGATATTCTACTTCAGGTATTTTAAGTTGGTGTGATTGGTTAATATGACAAAAACCAGCCGGTGCCACCACCTCTCCAGAACTAACTTTACAACTATGAGCTCACAGTTATGTTATGAACAGTTAGAACAGTAATATTATGTTCTAATTCCAGTTGGGGAGAGGGAAGAAAGAAACATGGTACAATGTTGCTATTCCCTTCTCCAAGGTGTTGACCTCCACTATTAAAGGAAATATAGGATTAGGATGATTGAGGATGGTAGTTATGGTGAAAGCTTGTTTGAGTGCTTTGAAGGCTAGATGTTGCATTTATAAGTCCACACAGCATGACCACATATTCAGAGTGGCCAGAAGTGAAAGCAAGTTTCCACTTGTCATCTTCTCTTATCCTGAGACAATCCAGATTATTAAATCTGGTTGAATTCTTTAGTTATTCAAGGACTGTAGGGACCACAGGATAGGGATAATGACAATGCTACTATGGTAATCAGTGCATCAATGCCAATCCTTTTCACAGATGAAGAAAATTCTTGCTAAGGCTGACTTGTTCTATTGCTTCCATTATATATACCCTTCATGGCTTGGTGCATAGCTTGAAAAAGGGGCTAGGGTGGGAGGGTTGTGTTGGACAAGAGCTCTACAGTGTGGTGAGAGGGACTAGAAGCAGTCTTTGCTACTCTAAATATTCTTTAACTTGGAATAACGCAGGAATTTCTGTGGATTGCTGGGTTGACTATGGGCTTTCTGAGAAGGTGGAAGCTTTAATGAGAATCTGTTAGATGCAAGTTTCTTGAAATTCAGAAAGCTATATTAGTATCTTTCTTTAAGAAGGATTATGAAGAGTTATGTTCTCTTTTACCATTGCAGTCTGTGATATTTGTGGGATTTAGCCAATAAGAACATAGTCGTCACATTGTGAAAGGGACTGGCTTGGAGATGGTTTGGTTGGTGATGAGTGCCTCACCTATGGGGTTGTCTAGGGATTGATTGGTCCTATGGATTGAGCACTTGCAGGGTTTACAATGTCCTGAAATTAAGAAGGTTCCCTGCAGCTCTGGTGGTGATGAGTGCTGAAAGATGGAATGATGTCTGAATGATGTATCACCACCAAGTAAGAAGAATGATTTTGGAATGATGAAACTGCATGCATTCACAGTATTACTACATGGCTAAGATGCATCGTACAGTTCTTTATGAGATGAGTCCCTCAATACAGCAGAGGTACCCTCTCCTTTCTTAACTTTCTGTTGTCCTGTTGTGCTGCAAGTGGCATGACCAATCTGCACAGGTTTAGCACAGATGTTTATTCTCTCTGTAAAGTACATGGTGCTCCATCTCTCTGCACTGAGATGGTCTAGGCAAATTCTGAGGTTGATGAACAAGTTGAGAGATATATTGCTATTGCTACATGCCCCTTGATGAGAGTTGCAAAGAGTTCCAAAACGTCAGGCAAAAGGCAAAGTAAAAAACAGGGTTTCGGAGGCAGGCAGAAGGAAAAACAGAGAATGGAGCTAGGATCAAAAACCAGGGTAAACACTACAAAAACAAAAGGCTCGGTAATGACATGAGGACACTGTGCAAATACTTTGAGATGGGTACGAGACACACAAAGGTTTCAATACGTACACAACTCAGGAAGAAAACTGGAAACAGGTGCGACTAATCATGACACACAAGGGTAAGAACCAGTGACAATACAGGGGCGGAGACATGTCATGAACTGAAACAAAACACACATGGTAAAACAAACAAAACAAGCAGAGAAGTAACACAAGAGTTACCCAAGCTGAACTTTTACTAAAAGTCGCACAGTACAAAGAATATATTTTTCCAACACATCCACACCTGTAATCAGGAAGATCCCTGAGCATGGGAAGAACATTTGAGACTCTTTCCAATTAGTTTCCATCAAGATTGTTTATATTAATCAACACCAGGATGAAAGGGGCACTTTTAAGAAAAACGTTACGGCTTTACTGTAACACAACACTGATCAGGAGGAACAACTACAGAAGCATTCTGTCAAAGTTGATCATGTTAATTAAATAGTTGCATAATTCTCCTTTGCACAATGTTCAGGCTGGGCCAGCATGATTAAGCAAGAACATCATGTATTATGAAGTCTGACCCAAGGGATATCTGACTAATGCACAGACCCGATGAGAATATGAAAACCTGGAAAACTATTTAGCATGGCTTTTAATTCTGAGCATGATGTTCTGCTTTGAGTTTCGGTGCAGCTTCATTATGGTTTGCGATACACACTGCAATCTAAACCACATGAGTAAATTCCATTTTCTATACAAAGAGAAAATCGGAAAAGGTTTTAGTTTTTATGTGAAAGTAGGGTTTATTAAATTTCAGTTCTGAATACACTGAAAAACGATTTTAAATTCACTTATTACAAAAATACAAAATGCAATACAGTTATACGGTAATTTACATGGATAAATGGATGAATGATGCATTATTTATGCTGATAGGGAAAATGCAGTGTCTCAGAAGCATTAAACTAAATGAACTGCAGATACAGAATGAGCATCCACATCTGGGAATACAGAGGAAATGAGAAAATACTGGTTGAGCTTCTGCATATCACTGGAATGAAGGACTTTTTTTATTATTATTTCCAGGTGGCAACAGATGCTTTAACAGTCGTGGTCATACACCATATAAACTATAATATGAAAACCACTGACAGGTGAAGTGAATAGCATTGATTTTTTCTTCATATACCCCAGTCAGTTCTCAAAGTAAATGTGCAGGAAAGCAGGAAAAATTGGCAAGAGTAATGATCTGAGTGACTTTGACGAGCACAAAATATGATGGTTAGACGACTGGGTGAGATTATCTCCAAAACATCAGGTCTTGTGGGGTGTTCCCAGTATGCAGTGGTTAGTACCTACAAACAGTGGTCTAAGAGAGAACAACCAGTGAACCAGCAACAGTGTCATGGGCAACCAAGGTTCACTGATGCACACTGGGACCAATGGCTAGTCTGTCTTGTCTGATTGCACAGAGGAGCTACTGTAGCAAAAAATAGCTAAAAAACATTAATGCTGGCTATGGCAGCAAAACATGTATGGTCTGTGAGACCTACACAGTATAATGCTATTGGTTCTACTGTTATGGCTGACTGGTGTAGATCTCTGAATTGCCTCTGTCACCTTGTACAGGACCCCTTCACCATTCTATTCACATATACTGTAGTTGTATACATTGTAAGTCCATGAGTAAGGTATAAGTGTTGACTTGAATTGTTGTATATATAAATACAAGCTCCAAAAGCTATTTTATTTAGATCTTCAAGTATGTTGGAGTAAAATAACAATGTCTTTGTTCTCTAAGAGCCTGAGGCTGATTCCATCAGACAGCTAATTTATGTAGCTATATGAAAACATGATATTCTTCATAACAGAGTAAACCATGTGGAGCAGGAGGTAACTAAAGGAATCCTGCAACGTAACCCGGGTTGTAGTGTATGATGTATGATATCCTTGTACAGAAATGAACAGCTGTTGACTGCAAGCTATAAAGGAAAAAGGGTACAGTTCAAAATACAGTACGGATAAAAGATTATTGAAAAATATTGTTTATGTAGTGACTAAATATTAAGATCTGAGATTTTCAATAGTATGTTGGATGATTTTATAAAGCAGCATGTAAGAGGGAGTAGAAGATCAATCTTAAATCCTCAGAGAAATGATCAGAGAGGAAGACCTCTCTGTCTCCTCTTGGCATCTTCTTCATTTACAAAACCAGCATGAAATGTCTTTGATCTCTGTAGAGAAGTGTGTTCATCAACTCTCTGCTTTTAAAGCTGGGAAACATGTATATAAATATAAAATTTAGATATTATAGACGCTGAAGCCAAAAGTCTGACATTAAGACCAATAATCAAAGACACCATCACACTTCACTAATGATTCACCAATTCATTTGTGTTAACCTAACTACAGAAGAAATATGCAGACCGGTAATGGAAAACCTCTGAACTTCGATATTAAAAAAAAAAAAAAAAATCTTTGACTCATGCTGAGCTCCCCTAAAAAGGAGGCTCTCTGTTGTCAGTGTTGACATTGCGGTGTGTGTGTGTGTGTGTGTGTGTGTGTGTGTTTCTATTTGAATTACTATTGTGTGCTGTGCTACTCTTTTTTGCTGATATGCTTTGAGGGTTTAAAAAAATTCTACGAGATTTACAGCTGTCAGACCACAACAAAGGCAGAAAACTATGAGTCTTATGAGTAAAAACTATGAAAATGCTATTTAATGATGAAATTAAATTGAGAAAATACAATCTAGGCCTATTTATAAGCAAGAGATGACAGTAAATGTGTGTTTTCTTTATAGGAAGTGGCACAAGTGGAGAAAGAAGCTGTCCCAAGGGCTTTGAGAGGGTTAATGGTACACAGTGTGTGGGTATGTACACTAATCACTTTTAATATCACTAATATTTAATATCTAATCGCTAATATTTATAACAGAATGTGTATGTTACATTATTACATTATTATTAGTAGGTGAATTGTACGACAATTTAATGAAGCCAAAAGCTACAAGCGTGTATGTGTGTGTGTTTGTGTGTTAGTGTGATTTTATCATAGGTAAGCGCATGCCTAAAACCCTCTTAGTGTGATAAAAATAATAGTCTATGAGTGGCTATGCAATGTAATATATTAATGACAAGGTTTGGTTGCTAAGCAACATAACGGGCAAGTGTTGCATTCTATGGACAGAGCAATTGCAAGGTGTAAAGCTTCGGTGCAAAAATACAGACTTTAATTGTAGTGATGTAGTCGCAGGTGTGCATACATCATGGATTTTATGACATTTATTTCTGGTCCACTAATTTGTTCAGACTAGTGGTGTTCCAAAAGCTTATATTTAGTATTATTGGAACGTTTCACTGTGTGTACCATTCTGCTTGCCTGGGTTCGACACAGAAAATGAGGTAGTTAGTGATATCATCAGCGGACACGAACGGTAAATGTCTTCTGACTTAAAACACGAAAGCTCATCAGAAGATGAAAATGAAGAAATTTCACCAGGTCTATTTTCTATTCTATCTGCCTATTGGTTGCAGAGCACTATAAACACATGACTTGGCCATACTGTGTCTGAAATGTCAGTTATTTAATATTATTTATAAATCTGTCATGTTAAAGCAACATCACGCTCATAGTCACGTTGTTATACTTACTATTGGCATGACTGTGATGACCTCCAGCTGAACTACTAAGAAGCTAGGATAAAGCAAAGTGAAGAATTTCGCCGTACTGTCAAGTATATGAGACAGATAAAAGCTTTCCTCTTCTTTTCTACCTTGTCTTCTTCTCATGTGATATTGCTTAATTATACAACAGTTAGCTCTGGGTTATCTAATGAGACTGATACTTTCCAGAGGTATCAGCATTGGTACTTTTCACTGCTTTGAACTTGGCTCATCCAATCAGATTTTAGAATTTGAGTTTGTTCAATAAAGGGAGATCAGTGATGTGCAGGATAAATGCATAAACTTCCAACTGCTGCGTGATGCACACATGTTTTCATAAGCATCGTTTGAGCAGTTACACAGATTTAACTTCTATAAGGATTCATTGAATGGCAGTGATAAGTACCATCACATTATGATAGCATAGCTTAAAAAAGAAATAAGAACTATAAAAAAATCTACTATTCTACTAATCTATTATCTACTATTACGTACCGTCTTAACACGTTATCTTTAAAAATATTTAAAATATTCAATTTTACTGGAGCATTTAGAACTGAATCTTTTACTTCAAGACTTTTAGTCTTTGAGAACATAAATATTAAGACAGTAACATTGTGAGAGAGAGAGAGAGAGAGAGAGAGAGAGAGAGGAAACTTGTAGGTGGTTTAATTATCTCTGTGTGATGTTCCTTGCAAATCTGCCCATCAGATAAGTGATATCACATAATCCAGTATTAAAAGCTGTGTGTGTGTGTGTGTGTGTGTGTGTGTGTGTGGTTTGAAGGGTGGGGATGTTGGGGGTTATGACTTATCTCTGAGCTGGAGACAAACTGTCTGTGACTCACTCTTCTTCGGAGAACAGTTTATTCCCAACAAATAAGAAGCCTGGTCTCTCTGTGCACATGTGTGTGTATGTGTGTGTGTGTGTGTGTGTGTATGTGTGTGTGTGTGTGTATGTGTGTGTGTGTGTGTCCATGAGTCCATTTTAAATCTCAGCTGTTTTATTATGTAACTATAAAAATTTATAAAAGTAAAAAGGTCTTTAAATGTTATAGCAGTAATTTAACAGTATAAAATAAAACGTTGAGGGAGGACTTTGCAAATCACATAATATTAATATATTTTCAACGTTATAAGCTTTTGTGAACTTTGCATTCTGTTAACAATAGAGATTCGAACACCAATATACTCCCACTGTCCCCTTTATTAAAAACACCTGTACACTTGCACACTCCTGCAGTTTTGTAATCAGTCAATCATGTGACAGCAGCACAATACATATACTCCTGCAGGTACAAATCAAGAGCTTTCTTAATGTCCACATCAAACGTCAAAATAAAAAAGAACAAGTGTGGTTACTTTGATTGTGGCATGGGTGTTTTTGCCAGATGAGCTGGTTTGAGTATTTCAGAAACAGCTGGTCTCCTGGGATTTTCACACACAATAGTCTCTAGTTTTTACAGAGGATGGGGCGAAAAACAAAAACCCAAACTGAATACACTTTGTTGGTGAGAAAGATCAGAGGAGAATGAACAGACTTGTCTGAGCTAACAGGTAAGCTATAGTAACTCAAACCCATGGCTATCACTGGTAGCTCTTGGTTGCCAGAAGTGGAACCTAATATAGCCTTCTTCTATTTCCCCATCCACCCCAATTTTTGATGTGCATTTTGATGCTTTAATGCACACTATGGATGTAAAGAATGCTTCTTTGGGTTACTATATGCTCCCAGTTCGGTCATTTTCATCTGAACCTTCTCA
Organism: Hemibagrus wyckioides; assembly: GCF_019097595.1. Taxonomy (NCBI): domain Eukaryota; kingdom Metazoa; phylum Chordata; class Actinopteri; order Siluriformes; family Bagridae; genus Hemibagrus; species Hemibagrus wyckioides. The sequence goes on from NC_080713.1 coordinate 11,231,704, forward strand.
TCAACAAGTGATGTTTCCCCTATTCTGATGCTTGATGTGAACATTAACTGAATCTGTATCTGCATGATTTTATGCACTGATGCCACCACATTGTTGTCTGTATGGATAGCTACATAAATGAGCAGGTATACAGGTGTTTCTATTAAAGCAGTGGTGATTGGAAATAGTGCATAAATGAACATTAAAGAGGAGTTAACCATTTCAAAATCAGAGTGTTTTGAGTTTTCAGTGTTTTAATGGTGCACGCAAGGATTTGGAGATGTCATCATTTGTATTGTTCTACCATTTTGGAAGGGTCAGTTTTTGTTGCGTGCTGCAAACAAGATTATACATGTGCTGTGAGAGTTTAATACGATTTTTTGTGAAGAAAGGGCATGCATTACAATTCCAGAAGAATACCAAGCAACAGCATATGGATGAAATCAGTTTTATTGTTGGTGGTGGTACTCCCAGTCCCAGAGTGGGGTAATGATCTGAATACACTATGTACATTTCCAGTCATCTTTCCAGAGATGGTGTGTGCTTTGAGGGCATATTCTTTTAAACAGTGCCCATGGATAGTTTACAAATGAATGAGTACAAGACCCACATAGCTACAAAGTGGTGGTTAATAGCCTTCATTGATCTCCAACAACATTACTGCATTGTATTTTGTATATTAACCTTCAGTGGGTATACAAAAAGTCTACACAGTGTGTGAATATGGCAGGTTTTTGTAATGTAAAATATTAAACCAAGATTCATCATGCCAGATATTTTTCCACCTATAATGTTAAAATAAATTCAAGTGAAAATAATTGAAATGTTTTAGGCAAAAAAAACCCTTAACTAATACTTTGTCAAAGCCCCTTTTTTGACATTCCAAAGCCCAATTGTTTATTAGTTCAGAGGCATTTAAAACCTGGTATTGTTTATAATGTTAGTATGGAATCCTACTGAAGGGCCTCTGTCTTTCACCAGTCATGAAGTATTGTATATGTGCCATGGCTTTGTGCATGCTACGGATATTATCATCCTCTCAACTCTAGTTCATATACAACAAACTCCAGCTGTTAATGCAAAAGGACAGGAACATGGAGGGACTGTAACATGTATTTATTTATGGTATCATTTATAACATACACTCTGCTTGGGTTTAATACATGTATAATTTATCACATATCCACACCACTACCTTAAAAAAGAAGAAACTCAACATTTATGCATGTGTATGGGATTCTGGTTCCATTTTAGTGAACAAACTCACAGAAAATCCATATTAAAATCAGTTGGATGGAAACAACATGACAAACAAAGACACACCCACAGACATCCACACACCCACCTCTCATCTTCCTCCCCTGGTGTAGATATTAACGAGTGCTTGCAGCCGGGTTTCTGTGAGAACGGCAAGTGTGTGAACACCCGTGGGAGCTACAGCTGTGTTTGCAAACCTGGTTTCTTATTGGACGCCTCACATGGCCTCTGTATCTGTAAGTACAGGGAATATGCTGGAACATTGGCAATGCTGAAGATTCACTCTATGCAGGGTCAGGTCCAGATGTCTGAGTACACTACCAACATGGAATAAACATTATAAACATTTTATTAACTAAAAAAGTAAGTCAGGAAGGATTGTATGTAATTAACGTTTGAGTAAGTAAGGCTATTCTATTGACAATAATACTGTGCAACCCATTGTGAGGTATCTCAGGACAAATACAATGATTTATGAATATTTCTTTCTACATACTTAATTGTTTATTCAACATAATATGAATCCAACATCTGGTGGGTTCCACACCTCCAGGGCTGGGGGTTCGATACTTCAAGGAACCCACCTTGGGGGTTTCCTCCAGGTACTCCGGTTTCTTCCCCAGTCCAAAGACATGGAGTGTAGACTCAGTGGCATTTCTAAATTATCATGAGTGTGTGTGATTGTGCCCTGTGATGGGTTGGCACTCTACCTTATGCCCCAAGTCTCCTGGAGTAGGCTCCATGCTCCCTGCAACCTTGCACAGAATATGGGTTACAAAAAATGGATTGATGAATGGCTGTATAAAATGAATACATGTAAAAATATAATAAAATTTTATCATCATGGCCTGGATACAGCAGTTAGTGATAGTGAGTGAGAGTCAAGCACAGTGTTCTGATTGGTCAAAAGAAGTAGGAACAGTGCTGCACAGCTCATACAGGAGTTCACTATAGAATCAATATGTAACAAAGAAAATACTATGACATATTTTAACCCAATGATAGTCACAATGTTGTAGAACATTCTGGAAATTTATAGAATAATAGCTATGAACAATTGTTCCTTCACAAGCCTGTTTTGTTTTCTCTTTCCAAGTTAATAAATCAAAAACACAGCTTGTAAAAAAACTGGAAAAGCTCAAAAGCCTCAGTGCTGAAAAGTCCTGTGTCTAATTGATAGCACTGACACTCAGGACTCCTTCCATCCTTCCGTTTCTTATGTTACTGATTATGTATATATGTATTGTCATGCAAATCATTTGTTAATTAAAGAAATAATAATGTATTAAATTGAGCAGATTAATAGAAATGGCTTGAATTATAGACAAGACATGCTGTTATATAATTAAAACCTTATGTCCAATCAGAAACAAAAATTCAACAGCAGTCTAATACATTAGGTGTTGTTAAATGTTGGAGATGGTTAGTTACATTTAAATAATGAAAATTTAATAATAAAGGATTGGCTGAAGGATTCTCATAGCTGATTAAGTAAGCACACTTCCTGGTAGTGCACTCAGACTTTTGGATGTGACTCCATGTTCTTTACAAATGTAACATAAATGAATCCCAACAGTCAGTATAATCCTTAGAAATGAATGTCTGGAGAGACAGACAGACGAAGCCTGAATGTTGAAGTGCTAAAAGCGGATTTAGCTGTATGATGCTCTGACTGTGCTCTGATGTTTGTAACAAGGCATCGCTGAGCTGCTGCCTTTCTTGTGCTTTACTGATGCCTTGGATCTCTGACCTCTACACTATTCCAGCTGCCTTTTTTGTTCAAGTGCACGTCTGGGAGCTTCAATGGGCATTTTTCGCTTTGTTGGAATGCTGTTAATGCGTTTTGTGTATAGATATATGTATGTACGTTGGTGTTTATGCTTCCATGCATGTGCATGTGCGTGTTTTTAAAAATGTTGTGTCAGATATTGGTTGATTGTCAATTCTGTTCTACTAAGCCAATCAGATAAGTATACAAGTAGGATTCAAAGTACTGTGAAATGTGTGGCTGCACATTATGGCCTAAAGATACTGGGCTCATATTGCGATTATGTTGTGATATCTGATTTGTTAAGACATGGTTAATGCACATTGTTGATGTTTGAAGACTTTTAGACTCAAAATGATCACAAATTGATCAAGAGAACATTCCATGGATGTCAGTTAAGGTTATTAAGTGGAGGCAAAAAATGGTGTGTGCTATGAATTTAGAGTTGCATTCTAATTTCAATTTAAAATATATGGTATTCAAATGTATATGAATAGTAGTTAACCCATATTTTCTGCCACAAATGGGAACGCTTGCGCAACAGTGCAACACTGTTGTGTAGAAATGTGTAGCTATCACATAAATCACAAAAAAAGTAAGAACCAATAATTAAGAAGAATATAGAGACAATACACCAATCAGCCATAGCATTAAAAACTGCGAAATATTCATAATAGTAGTATGTATCCCTTGTGCCAATAAAACAGCTCTGACCCTTTGAGGCATGGACTCCACAAGACCTCTGACCTGTTTTAAGTCCTGCTACACCGCCCCATATGCAGCTAGCAGTGGACTAGCGACTGTTCATAGCCAGAATGAACCTTTTTTAGAAATTTGTGCTACACTAGCTCTTCTGTGGGATCAGACCAAATGGGCTAGCTTTCATTCCTCACAAGCGTCAGTGAATCTTGGTGCCCATGACCCTTTTGCTGGCTCAACAGTTGTCCTTCCTTAGGCAACTTTTGGTAGGTACGAACCACCTCATACTGGATAAACCCCATAGAGCTGCAATTTTAGAGATTTTCTGAGCCAGTCGTCAAGCCATCACAATTTGGTGCTTCTCAGTTTCACCCAATCTATACACTTGCCCATTTTTCTGCTTCCAACACATCAACTTTGAGAGCTGACTGTGCATTTGCTGCCTAATATATCCTACCACTTGACATATCCCACTGTTACAAGATAATCATTGTGATTCACGTCCCCTGTCAGAGGTTTAATGTTATGGCTGATCAATGTATTGTAATTTTATCAGGTATTTAGATCCATTTTTTACTTATTTGCTCAAATATATGTTTACTTGTCAGTTTTAAAAGTATATTTGTGTTCTATATGTTTTTGTCTAGGTTTTACTTACTGCATGAAATAACAGCCCATTAAACAGCCTAAAGAAACAGCAGTAACAATAGACACATCTGGTCATTTTGCCAAATGGTTTGTTACACCAGGTATAAAATACTTCTAAAAGTAGAACATTAGTTCATTTTGTCTTGGATTGTTATGTTCTGCCTGTTATTATTATTATGTTCAGACAGATGTATTGGATGACGTGAACACTATGATTCATCCAAACACAAAGGAAATCATCTCTAGAGTCTGAGGCTAAATAATACTCTATTACACACCATCACAATCAATCAACCTTACTGACAGTGTAATAATGACAATAAGAGCTAAGAAACCATATATTGTGTAGCTTTAAGGAGAGGTCATTTTTCTTATTATTCAAGGAAAAGTGGGTTCTCCAAATCATCATAGATCCCCTCCATTGTAAAATGACTTTACTAAAATATTTTATTAAACATTAGGGTTAGTATTTGAATAGAAGCACAATAATTTGGGGGCTTTTATCGCTGACTTTTCCAGCTGACATAATACATTAGGTCCTACTTGAGTGGTCTAACTATAAGAAATGTGATAATAATCAATCAGGATTTCTAGTACTTTTAAAAAAAAAAACACACACACCGTATAATCTTCTTTGAGAACATACAAAGACAGCATAAAGTACAAAAGTTAAAATCTTCTCACACATGTAACATACAACCTGTAGACATTGAGCTGAGATGTTATTTATGAAAAGATCGTTTAATCACTTTATGTATCTCTAAATCTTAATGGACTGGCATGAGAAGAATGCTTGCATGTTTGAATCCGTGTCTCTGTTTACGCAGTCTGTTACAACATTTCAAGCTTGAGTCATATTATTTTGCCTTTATGTTGCGTGGGATGACATTTTTTACCCCTCTGCACAGCCCAGAAGGTGATCTCAGAGGAGAAGGATCAGTGTTTCCGTATTGTCTCTCAGGGCTTCTGCTCTATGCCCATTCTGAAGAACATCACCAAGCAGATCTGCTGCTGCAGTCGTGTCGGTAAAGCCTGGGGTAGGAAGTGTGAGGCCTGCCCATATTTTGGATCTGGTGAGTCACTTGTTTTATTTTGTGAATATTTAGTTATTATCCATTTACATGCACCAGTAAAAATGGGGAGATATAAATGCTCAGTTCTTTAACAATAAAGATAATAAATCATTTTGTGTGAAAATGTACACTCACTGTTCACTTTATTAGAAAAACCTGTACACCATTAATGTTGTTATCTAATCAGCCAATCATTTGGCACCAGCACAATGCATAAACTCATGCAGATACAGTTAAAGAGATCCAGCTTATGTTCACATGAAACATTAGAATAGGGGAAAAAGTGTGATATAGCATAGATATTGTTGTCAGGGCTAATTCAAGTATTTTAGATACTGCAACAATTTTACACACAGCAGTTTCTAGTTTACACAGATTGGTTTGAAAAGGGTTTGCAGGCTAAAGGGTTTGCAAAAGGGTTTGCAGGCTGAAACACCTTTATGATGAGATAGATCAGAGGAGAATGACCAGACTGGTCTGAGCTGACAAGAACTCAAATAAGCACTTTTTACAACCACGGGTGCATCTCATAAAGAACAACACATCACACCTAGATGAGTTACAACAGCAGAAGACCACATCAGGTTCCATTCCTGGCAGCCAAGAACAAGAATTTTAAGCTATCATGGGCACAGAATCAGTCAAACTGGACAGCTGAAGACTGAGAAAGAACAATTGATTTCTTTTTTCTTAACTGTCCAGGTTGGTGAGTTTGTTTAAAGTTTTGTACATGCTGAGGTGCTTTTCTGGTCACCAAACTTGATCATTTGATTTACTGTTTCCAGATAGTTTGAACCAATCTGACCATTTTCCTCTTATCAACAAGGCATTTCCAGCCACATTACTTTCCCTTACTCAGTTATTTTTTCACACCCTTTTGTGTAGACTCTAGAGACTGCTGCTTGAGATCAGCAGTTTCTGAAATACTCAAACCAGCCCATCTGATAGCAACACCTACTCCACAATCAAAGAAATCCCACTTTTTCTTTATTCTGATATATGTTGTGGACATTGACTGAAACTTGTATCTGCATGATTATTTGCATTGTGCTACATTGCTGCTACATGATTGATTATATAACTGCATGCATGTGCAGGTATACAGATATTCATAATAACGTGGTGGTAAGTGTGTGATAGATAGATAGACAGACAGACAGACAGACAGACAGACAGACAGACAGACAGACACAGACAGACAGACAGACAGACAGACAGACAGATAGATAGATAGATAGATAGATAGATAGATAGATAGATAGATAGATAGATAGATAGATAGATAGATAGATACTTTATTGATGCCATGAGGGAAATTCCTGTGTTACTGGAACTTAGACAGTTACAAGATACAACACACACAAAAATATAAAATGATGGCAAAAGGTGTTTTTTTTTAATGAAGGCAAAGTTTGAAGAAAACATTCATCATTTCCATCAAAAAACATTATTTCTAACTCTGACATGTCAGCATGTCCTGTTCTTTTGCCATATTTTCTAATTTCAGTCTAATTTCGTGTGTGTTTCCTTACACACAATTTTCCTTACACACAGTACAATTTTTGAGTGATCCCAAACTTTTGAGCGGTAGTATATATATATATATATATATATATATATTTATGCACAAAAATATAAGACTGAGAAGAAAGAAGAAAACTTAATTAAATTGAACACAGTTGTGGATTTAACCATATTTAGATATATTTAGATCAGTATCTACATTACAGTACAGTACACGTGTGCAAACTGGCAGTATATAGTAAATATGAAGAACCTTGTGTGTTCTTCAAAAAAGTGTTACTAGTTGCAATAGTGCAGTGTGACGCACCCAGGTGAACTATTTTACAATGTTATTGCGAATGGTATTGTATGCGGAAATAACCATTGAAGCCCATTGTTGCAATTTTAAACATTATTTAAAAAAAAAATCTCTATGGCACACATTTTGCGATATTTCAGGAATAAAATACTACAAGTAACATATGTAATTTTGTCCACAGCTTAGTGCAGAGAGATTAGAAACAGGCGCACATGTTTTTTGAATATAGAATGCTGGTAATGTTGTAGTGCTCACATTTTCATCCAAAAATGCTGTAGTGAGACAGATTAGAGTGTGGGGTGCTGGGATATGTAGGGTTTTCCTTCTTAATTCACTCACCTTTAGATGAAATTATGTTGTATTCTTTAAACATGTTGCACATTTTTGCCTGTTTGACAGAATCTAATATTGTGACAGGTTATAATTCTCTTGAAAACTGCAGCTGTTTTCAGTAAATCTCTTCTGTAGAGGTTTAAAAGTCCAGTTTGGCCAAAAATGACATATATGCACGATATCTCTTACCTCAAATGTAGCTAGCAGGCAAGTGATTTATAGCTTTTGTGTAGCATTGTGTATACTTACTGTCTCTCATCATTACCATGCCTCCAAATGGTTTAATCATGGCAAGAGGAAATTGGATATGATTGTTTAAACCTCATCTCGGCGCTGTAATGTAAATAAGTCACTATGGATACAAACACCTGTCAGGTTGTAAATGTAAAATGCATTGTCTCATATGTTGCACAATAAACGTACATTTGTTGTTAGTTACCGAACAGACGATTTCCAGATTGGAAATCTACAAACACATCAATATCAGTTTAAACCTGAATGTGAATACAGTGTAGAATGAAAGTACACAGTTCCTCTCTTACACCAGATGTCGGTAACCAGCTCAAGACATGTTTGCTATTTGAAATTTGCTTCGATGTTTTTTTTCACTGAAGCTAAGACGCTTACATAGCTAAAATGTTAAGGAAGCTTTTAGCTACTGGTTTAAAAATCACCTTGCAAGTTAAACATTTGTCTCACAGGACATTGTCTGAAAAAATTTAAGAATTATAAGGCATTTTCAACTATAACAATCATCCAAATGACTTCTATTCAGTTTCGAAATCGGAATCCATAATCAAGTATATACATACTGTATATTTGTCTGAAATTTATAAACAACGTTGTTTCGTATTTAATCTGATTTAAGGGAAGCATGTAAAAAATATGTAGACATGCACAACACTTCACTGAAGGCTTTTATTAATAGTTAGCATCACTAGCTTCTAGTTCAAAACAAAAGAAACCGATTGACTACATTTGGGGATAAGATGAACAAAGTACATTTAGTGCAATATACAAACTTAAGTTATCTGGGTTAAAGTTAATGAGAGACAGTTTAAGCACTTGGATACATTCATTTCCTGGGTTTCAGGGGCTCAGTTTATGCAAATTATCTGCATATATTTCATTCTTCTGATGTTTTCGTTTCTGATTTTTCTTGATTTTTCATCCAACTTAATAGTTTTGGGTATAATTCAATTAAAGAAAGAAAAAATAGTCAAGATTATTTCCGTTCATTTGCCGAACAATCTGTGTCCACAGTTGAATTTAAGGAGATTTGTCCTGCTGGTCCTGGCTACCATTACTCACCCAACACCTTGAAATTGAATCAGAGGGTTGTCGAACAGCACGGCCCTGCTCTGGTTTCTCAGCCGAATCGCACTTCGACAGTGACTAGATACGACACATCGTTATTACAATCAACAACAAGAAATGAATCACCACATAACCAAAGACCTACAAGACCCCAATCTCCAACTATCAGCCATAATGTCAGGATTCAGCAATCCAGTACTGGTCAGAGACAGCCGCATACATCAGAGGTTTTCATCATTCAGAGTGAACCACAGCTGAGTCAGCACAGACAAACAGGAGGGCTTGCTCCTTCAACTAGCCAGCCGAGCAGAGAACGTCCCTGTGAGTACCAACAACATTAAAACTGACTGAATTCATTTTAATTATCCTCAAAGTGAGTTAGCTTGTTGCTAAGAATGTCATCAAAACAACAAAAAGTACTGTTATCATTAGCCTCCTTTATTATTTATCTAAACTAATAAAACACACATACATACACCGATCAGCCATAACATTGTGAGCAGTGTCAGGTGAAGTGAATAACACTGATTATCTCCTCATCATGGCACCTGTTAGTGGGTGGGATACATTAGGCAGCAAGTGAACATTTTGTTCTCAAAGTTGATTTGTTAGAAGCAGGAAAAATGGACAAGTTTGACAAGGACCAAATTGTGATGGCTAGACGACTGGATCAGAGTATCTCCAAAACTGCAGATCTTGTAGGGTGTTCCCGGGCTGCAGTGGTCAGTATCTATCAAAAGTGGTCTAAGGAAGGAACAGTGGTGAACCGGTGACAGGGTCATGGGCGGCCAAGGCTCATTGAGCTCACTGAGTTACTGTTGCTCAAATTGCTGAGGAAGTGAATGCTGGTTCTGATAGAAAGGTGTCAGAATACACACTGCATGACGGATCAGGGCTGTTTTGGCAGCAATAGGGGGACTAACACAATATTAGGCCGGTTGTCATAATGTTATGCCTGGTCAGTGTACATAACCAAACAAAACATCTCTGCCAGATTTACAAATGTTATGTATAACCCACTGAAAGGAGAACACACAAATGCCCATTTTTGCCTAGTGTCATTCTGATAGAGGAGAGAGGATATGCCACCCCTTCCTTCCTTTTTTCCTCCCTCAATGCATGGCCAGTTTTGCTCTCTTGGACTCCTTGGCATGGATGGAAATAATTATTGAAAAATAGAATATGGACTCATTTATATTTAATAGTTTGACTAATATCAGCTCGAAATCCAAACATCTGTTTTGCATATAAAATTCTTGTTTCAAAATGTAAAACAAATAAATGCAATTTATAATAAGCATGATACATGTTGTTCAGTTGTTATTAGGACCCACACAGGCAGGCCATCGATTATCAGACAGCATCATTCTGAAATCGGACCTCTCCCAGTTCCCTCGACGGCTCGTCCACCTCCACCCAGAACAGGTCAGAACCTTATTCCAAATCATGCTTCATCTTAAATCATAATCATTCCTAGTTTCTTGTTTAATTCCTTTTTTCTCTTGTTTCACCTTTGCCACTATGATTATGCACAATATAATTTTCCCATTTTCTTTCCAAGTTTTAGTTTATTTTTTTATAGTTTAAGCAAATGTGTGTTAGTGTAGCTATGCTTTTTTTAAATTTATTTATTTATTATTTTTCTTTTGCATTAGCCATGTGGCTTTGGTGAAAAACTGTCAGAGAATAGCAAACCTCAGACATCAAGCATATCTTGAGAAGGGAAAGATGTATGTACTTTTCATTTTTTGGTGAAGAAACAATATTTATACTAGCAGGTTTTGTACACGGAATAACTGAACCCTCATTCGTTTGCAACGTTAAATGGTTTCTAATGTCATCCTTTCTGAAAATGAGAACGGTATCTGTAAGCAGATACTGTACAGAAAACCGCACAGACTATAACGGAGCCAGCAAGCAAATTTTTTTTTATTCAGTGAAATGTGGACACAATATGGAATACGGTTTTAGTTCATTCCTTTGATATGTAAAGAGACTGAGATGGTGCCAGTGTTTTAAGCAAGCCAAAAAATGTGGACTTGAGTTGAGAGAGTAACCCTAATCATTCTATTTATAGTGAATTTGAGTGAACGTTGTATCGTTTACTGCAATGTTCTGCTAATACATATAATCTCAGCCTATTAAAAGAAAGAAAGAAAGACAGAAAGAAAGAAAGAAAGAAAGAAAGAAAGAAAGAAAGAAAGAAAGAAAGAAAGAGCATTGCTGGGAAGAGTTTTCTTGCCAAGTTACCTTGTATGGACTGGCTCACTAGGATGCAGGTATGGAGTGTGAGACATGCTGCATACTTGATTTTAGCCTCAATGCTAATAGCTTCCTGCTGTATAATCCATGATACAGGATATAGGCTTCTTAATCTTTACCTATCATAGCTAAGCAGGGCTTTCTCCTGAAAAACATGTAGTAAGACTATTTCTAACAGGTTTTTGTTTTATCCAGCTGCATTTACTCAGAGCAAAATTTTTTGTTTTATCCAGCTGCATTTACTCAGAGCAAATTATAACATCCAAGGGAAAAATAAAACAGCAACAGATCAAAAAAAATTACAAAATTAAAATACATAATCGCTGAGTTGGAATAAGGGTCACTCCCTTGTGTCTGTATTTTGTTGGATAAACTTTTGCTTTAATTACATCCTTTAGTCTGTTGGGATACGTCTCTACCAACTTTGCATATCTAGACTTTGCAATATTTGCCCAGTCTTCTTTGCAGAACTGCTCAAGTTCAGTTAAATTTGACGTTGGCCATTGGTGGACTGCAGTCTTCAGGTCATTCCACAAATTTTCAATGGGGTTTAAGTCTGGACTCTGATGGCAAAGTGTGATTATTTTGAAAAGCTTCTTTTCTATACCCACTGTACAACAGCACTTCGATCTGACATAGCTAACTAATGCCTGCAATGGAAAATGGTTAGCTGGTTTATTGAGGTTTATTGGTCAGGTAGTCTCTAATCCACAAAATCAGGGTTTTCTCAATTTGTGCTACAAGCAGCTTCTCTCCTATTAGAGTCGGCTGGATGTTGTTAAAGGCACTTGAAAATTGAAACACATGGCTTTCACAGTGCAGGTGAGAATAGGATCTGTGCAACCTCCATGCCCATATCTAATTCTAGGGGGTCCACATGTGTCCAGAGGAAACCTAAGACATGCCTTTTGATGAATGTCTTCCGGTGTGATGTCATCGCTATAGTGTTGGGTTTGGAGAAATATGCATCCTCAACATTTGCATCAGGATCCTGTTCTGCCTTTTATGACATATATGACACACATATCGTGTGAAAGCGGGCAAAGTGTTGGAGAGATTTCAGCATGATTGAAGTGACACACAGAGGCTGTGTTGCCAGATAAAGAGACCTAAACAATCACAAACACAGGATCTCCCTGGACTGAAAATATGGCATGTTAATGTAGCTCTATGTTTGGACTGCAAAGCATTAAATGTTGTAATCCTGGACATATAATCCTCTGAATGGCTTCCTTGTATCCTCAGGGATTAGTGGCCTGAGGGCAACAGTGCTCTATGCAGTACGAGTAGTTTAAAAAAATCTGTCCTACTAATATTAATGAAATAAAAATAAAAGTAGATAGACCATACAAACTTTGTCCAATCAAAATATAAATAACACAAAGGAAGATAGAACAGTAAGCTGTCTGGCTGTGTGTGTGTGTGTGTGTGTAATTGTTTGGCCCGCATTCGTATTATGCCATCGACAAGACATAATGCATTGCGCAACCCTAATAGTTTCATTCTAGCACAACTGTTAAATATTAGATTTTAGCCATTCTATTTAACCAGACATCACTGCTACTATATTCACTGTATTGTTTCTGTGTGTTTTGCAGACAAGCGTGTGTGTGAGGCTAACCCTCAGGTTTGTGGGCCGGGTCGGTGTTTCGATATGCCTGGAGGGAAACACACGTGTGTATGTAATCCTGGCTTCATCCTCAATTCTCAAGCAGGTCATTGCCAAGGTAAGAAACTTTCTCCATGTGTATTCTAATCTTCTCAAAACTGCAGACTCAATGAGTGTGTTCTCGCTCATGTGGTTAAAGCTGAAAAATGGCGCCCTCTCTGGTCAAAAAATGGCAAAGAAAAAAAAATAAAATGAAAATATGTTAAAATACACTATATTGCCAAAAGTATTCGCTCACCCATCCAAATAATCAGAATCAGGTGTTCCAATCACTTCCATGGCCACAGGTGTATAAAATCAAGCACCTAGGAATGCAGACTGTTTTTACAAACATTTGTGAAAGAATGGGTCGCTCTCAGGAGCTCAGTGAATTCCAGCGTGGAACTGTGATAGGATGCCACCTGTGCAACAAATCCAGTGGTGAAATTTCCTCGCTCCTAAATATTCCACAGTCAACTGTCAGCTGTATTATAAGAACGTGGAAGTGTTTGGGAACGACAGCAACTCAGCCACGAAGTGGTAGGCCACGTAAACTGACGGAGCGGGGTCAGCGGATGCTGAGGCGCATAGTGCGAAGAGGTCGCCAACTTTCTGCAGAGTCAATCGCTACAGACCTCCAAACTTCATGTGGCCTTCAGATTAGCTCAAGAACAGTGCGCAGAGAGCTTCATGGAATGGGTTTCCATGGCCGAGCAGCTGCATCCAAGCCATACATCACCAAGTGCAATGCAAAGCGTCAGATGCAGTGGTGTAAAGCACGCCGCCACTGGACTCTAGAGCAGTGGAGACGCGTTCTCTGGAGTGACGAATCGCGCTTCTCCATCTGGCAATCTGATGGACGAGTCTGGGTTTGGCGGTTGCCAGGAGAACGGTACTTGTCTGACTGCATTGTGCCAAGTGTAAAGTTTGGTGGAGGGGGGATTATGGTGTGGGGTTGTTTTTCAGGAGCTGGGCTTGGCCCCTTAGTTCCAGTGAAAGGAACTCTGAATGCTTCAGCATACCAAGACATTTTGGACAATTCCATGCTCCCAACTTTGTGGGAACAGTTTGGAGCTGGCCCCTTCCTCTTCCAACATGACTGTGCACCAGTGCACAAAGCAAGGTCCATAAAGACATGGATGACAGAGTCTGGTGTGGATGAACTTGACTGGCCTGCACAGAGTCCTGACCTCAACCCGATAGAACACATTTGGGATGAATTAGAGCGGAGACTGAGAGCCAGGCCTTCTCGTCCAACATCAGTGCCTGACCTCACAAATGCGCTTCTGGAAGAATGGTCAAAAATTCCCATAAACACTCTCCTAAACCTTGTGGACAGCCTTTCCAGAAGAGTTGAAGCTGTTATAGCTGCAAAGGGTGGACCGACGTCATATTGAACCCTATGGATTAGGAATGGGATGTCACTTAAGTTCATATGCGAGTCAAGGCAGGTGAGCGAATACTTTTGGCAATATAGTGTATATATTACACAGAAATATATAGTGAACATTTTGTAATATATTTAGAAAGAGAGAGAGAGAGAGAGAGAGAGAGAGAGTGTGAATGTGTGTGTGTATGTGTGTGTGTATGTGTGTGTGTGTGTGTGTGTGTGTGTGTGTGTGTGGATGTAAAATACATTACAACATATTTTAAAGCATTGAGTAATTCCATGACTATGTACTGTAATATATATATATATATATATATATATATATATATATATATATATATATATATTATATATTATATATTATATAATCTTCCAAGTATACCTTTACAGTGGGGTAAAAATGATGATGATGATGATTATTATTATTATTAATCATATAATTCATGCAAGCACTTATCTTGTAAATTATGTTCAAGCAAGACCTAAGTGGAAATTCATCTGATGCAGGATAACTGCATGACCCTGATATCGGCGCTGATAAACAAATAAAGATGGTGTTTTTTGCAGTGCAGGATGTTCTGTATGCACTTACTGATTTCAATATAATTCTGTGAGAACAGAACATTCAGTTTAGGATTTTAACACTGGATCTGTCTTGGCACTACATAATGGATTCCTAATAGATAATAAATAACACTTGAATAAAAATGCTGGAATTGTTTGTGATAACTGATGGTTCGGCTATAAAGCTATAATCTAAACTAAAATTCATGAAGAAATTCAATTCTATGAAGAAATGCTCTTGTTGTTTTTCTCAAGAATCTCTGCATTTGACCATTTTATATTCTTTAGGCTTTACTACATTTTCCCATGGACCTTTTAAAGCTCCTAAAGGTCAGAGTTCCTTTAGAATGGTTCGAAGACTTTGGTCATGCTTTCGCACATTGGCCTCAGCAAACAATTTGCTTTTGTTTTCAAGAAGCTTTATATTTACCATCCAGATAATCACCTTTAGAGTTTTATTTTGTCTGGCTCGATAACCTTTTGACCCTGAAGGTCATGGGATCCAAACCTTTAAGCCTCCTCAGCTGGTCTTTTGTCCTTGAAGTCTATATCCCAAACACTAGATTTCATTTGAGCCAAGCCAGATACAATAACCGTGTATCCACTAATGACCCTACTAGTCAACAGTTTGCTATTATATTGACTACAGTAACAAAAGTTTTGATGTTTTCTTTTCTTTTCACTTTTTCCACATTTTGTTATGTTACAGCTTTATTCCAAAATGAATTGAATTCATTATTTTTCTCAAAATTCTACAAACAATACCCCATAATGACAAAATAAAAAGAAGTTTGTTTGAAATCTTTGCAAATTTATTAAAATTAAAAAAACGAAAGAAAAAAAATCAGATGAACCTTAGTCTTTGCTCAATATTGAAGCACCTTTGACACCAATTACAGCCTCAAGTCTTTCTGAGTATGATGCTACAAGCTTGGCACACCTATTTTTGGGTGGTTTCTCCCATTCTTCTTTGCAGGACCTCTCAAGCTCCATCAGGTTGGATGGGGAGCGTCGGTGCACAGCCATTTTCAGATCTCTCAGGAGATGGTCAATCTGGGCTCTGGCTGGGCCATTCAAGGACATTCAAAGAGTTGTCCCGTAGCCACTCCTGTTAGAAGATGAACCGTCGCCCCAGTCTAAGGTCCAGAGCACTCTGGAGCAGGTTTTCATCAAGGATGTCTCTGTACATTGCTGCATTCATCTTTCTCTTGATCCTCACTTGTCTCCCAGTTCCTGCCCCCTGAAAAACATCCCCACAGCATGATGCTGCCACCACCATGCTTCACTGTAGGGATGGTATTGGCCAGGTGATGAGCGGTGCCTGGTTTCCTCCAGACATGATGCTTGCCATTCAGGCCAATGAGTTCTTTGTTTCATCAGAATTTTGTTTCTCATGGTCTGAGAGTCCTTCAGGTGCCTTTTAGCAATCTCCAAGTGGACTGTCATGTGCCTTTTACTGAAGAGTCTGGCCACTCTACCATACAAGCCTGATTGTTGGAGTGCTGCAAAGATGCTTGTTCTTCTGGAAGGTTCTCCTCTCTCCACAGAGAAACACTGGAGCATCTCCCTGACTAAGGCCATTCTCCCCGATCGCTCAGTTTGGCGAGTCCTGGTGGTTCCAAACTTCTTCCATTTACGGATGATGGAGGTCACTGTGCTCATTGGGACATTCAATGCTGCAGAAATTTTTCTCTACCCTTCCGTAGATCTGTGTCTTGATACAGTCCTGTTTCGGAGGTCTACATACAATTCCTTGGACTTCATGGCTTGGTTTGTGCTCTGACATGCACTGTTAACTGTGGGACCTTATATAGACTCGTGTGTGCCTTTCCAAATCATGTCTAATCAACTGAATTTACCACAGGTGGACTCCAATCAAGTTGTAGAAACATGTCAAGGATGATCAGTGGAAACAGGATGCACCTGAGCTCAATTTTGAGTGTCATGGCAAAGTCTGTGAAAACTTATGTACACGTGATTTTTTCGTTTTTTTTTATTTTTAATAAGATTTCAAACAAACTTCTTTCACATTGTCATTATGGGGTGTTGTTTGTAGAATTTTGACGAAAATAATTAATTGAGTCCATTTTGGAATAAGGCTGTAACATAACCAAATGTGGAAATGTGAATACTTTCTGAATGCACTGTAGATACTACATCACATTTATTTTTGTAACTATGTTATTGTAATTTAATTAGTAACCAGCAAATAGCCATCTTTCTAATCTGCAAACTGGAAACTGTGGATGAGAGGATCACTGGCAATAGCCACCAGTAGACTATGGTAGCTTTGATGTAACAAAGAAAGGTACAGGAAGTCATTCTTGCCTACTGCTATCTGACTCTACAATGTGTCACTAATGAAGCTGGGGAACTATGTGGATGTTGGAGACAATGGACATACACTATATTGCCAAAAGTATTCGCTCACCCATCCAAATAATCAGAATCAGGTGTTCCAATCACTTCCATGGCCACAGGTGTATAAAATCAAGCACCTAGGCATGCAGACTGTTTTTACAAACATTTGTGAAAGAATGGGTCGCTCTCAGGAGCTCAGTGAATTCCAGCGTGGAACTGTGATAGGATGCCACCTGTGCAACAAATCCAGTCGTGAAATTTCCTCGCTCCTAAATATTCCACAGTCAACTGTCAGCTGTATTATAAGAACGTGGAAGTGTTTGGGAACGACAGCAACTCAGCCACCAAGTGGTAGGCCACGTAAACTGACGGAGCGGGGTCAGCGGATGCTGAGGTGCATAGTGCGAAGAGGTCGCCAACTTTCTGCAGAGTCAATCGCTACAGACCTCCAAACTTCATGTGGCCTTCAGATTAGCTCAAGAACAGTGCGCAGAGAGCTTCATGGAATGGGTTTCCATGGCCGAGCAGCTGCATCCAAGCCATACATCACCAAGTGCAATGCAAAGCGTCGGATGCAGTGGTGTAAAGCACGCCGCCACTGGACTCTAGAGCAGTGGAGACGCGTTCTCTGGAGTGACGAATCGCGCTTCTCCATCTGGCAATCTGATGGACGAATCTGGGTTTGGCGGTTGCCAAGAGAACGGTACTTGTCTGACTGCATTGTGCCAAGTGTAAAGTTTGGTGGAGGGGGGATTATGGTGTGGGGTTGTTTTTCAGGAGCTGGGCTTGGCCCCTTAGTTCCAGTGAAAGGAACTCTGAATGCTTCAGCATACCAAGACATTTTGGACAATTCCATGCTCCCAACTTTGTGGGAACAGTTTGGAGCTGGCCCCTTCCTCTTCCAACATGACTGTGCACCAGTGCACAAAGCAAGGTCCATAAAGACATGGATGACAGAGTCTGGTGTGGATGAACTTGACTGGCCTGCACAGAGTCCTGACCTCAACCCGATAGAACACCTTTGGGATGAATTAGAGCGGAGACTGAGAGCCAGGCCTTCTCGTCCAACATCAGTGTGTGACCTCACAAATGCGCTTCTGGAAGAATGGTCAAAAATTCCCATAAACACACTCCTAAACCTTGTGGACAGCCTTCCCAGAAGAGTTGAAGCTGTTATAGCTGCAAAGGGTGGACCGACGTCATATTGAACCCTATGGATTAGGAATAGGATGTCACTTAAGTTCATATGCGAGTCAAGGCAGGTGAGCGAATACTTTTGGCAATATAGAGTATCTACTTGAGCCGTAGTATCTATTTTGCTCCTACGCTGCATATTGCATGAAATTTTTACACAGTGTCACTGCACATTCTTACACCATCATTTTATTTATGGCTTAATTAAAAACACTTTAGTCTTTAATTAAAAATACTTTAGTCACACACTTACAAACTGCTCATCATACATATTTAATGTACAGTTTTAAACTACCAGACTATATATTTTTCCCTACAGTTTCTGTCTGCAAATAACCTAAAAGCTATTGTATAAATACTTTTTCTTATTTGTGACATTTGCGAATTAATCGTGCACTCAAACTTTGTCCTCAATGTTGCTCTTGTGTTGTGGGTTTTGTGACACTAAATGTCCTCTTGGGGATTAATGAAGTACTCTCTACTACTCTACTCTACTAATCAGATAATTAGCCTGACAGATAGACCTAAGGAAGCTAAAACTCCTAAAATCCTCCTATGTTTCACATAGTAGAGTATATATTACTTTAAATATTATTTAATTACATTTTTTATTTTATTTTATTTTATTTTATTTTATTTTATTTTATTTTATTTTATTTTATTTTATTTTATTTTATTTTATTTTATTTTTTGAAAACCAACTTTCTGCCTTTTTTGTGCAGTATGCCATTGGTAATTTTTAACCAGCCTAAAAATGTATAATAATTTTTAATAATAATTGATTATATAGATTTATATGCTAAATTTATATCTTTCCGTAAAGCTGTTTTGTCTTTTCTTAAAAGTACAATACAAATGAAAAAAAATGAAATGAATTTAGTTGAATTTAAAACTATCACGCATTGTGTATCAATGTTATCATTACATTCTTAATAAAATGAAAGGAAATGTATCTGTTTATGTTTTCACAGATATAAATGAATGTTTGTTGTCTCCAAGGCCGTGTTTGGCTGGTTACTGTGAGAACACATTGGGAAGTTTTCAGTGTGTGTGTCCTTCAGGTTACAGGACTAATGCCCAGCAAAACCTTTGCACAGGTCAGCAAGTGTTAACAGCATCTTCAATTTCTAATACTGTCTACAGTATGTCTTATGACTCGAAATGTAACACAGGTGTGTACTAGCAATGAAACAAACTTCAGCTTGGCACTACAAGGAGTTGACATGTTTTTAAACATGTTTTTTATCTGCATTTTTTGGAGGGCATATAGATAAGAGAAGTTGGGTGTGTTAAAACAAGTACTGGAACATAGGGTTGGTATTTTATTGAGCTAAACTACAGATTCCTGCCAATTTTTCTTTAACAATTTCATCTAAACCTTTCTCTGCCAACATTTTTCTCTGTTAGAGTCATATTCAGAGTTGTTAAATTAAGTGTGTATAGTGAGTATACCAAAAATGCAAATTCAGACCTGCAAAGAAAAGAAAAGAATCTATATACAACCCTTAAAGAGCTCTATTTGGCACTTCATATATGGAACCCCTGAAAGGTTCTATATAGATCTCTATTTAAAGATTCAATCAAAAGAACCCTACAGGATCCTTTGTAGCATGCGAAACGGTTTGATTTGGAAATTTTTGTGGGTTAATTCATTCTTGAGTAATTTCTTGTTATAATAGTAGTAATCAAGCATAAAATATGGCATGCAATATATATTGAATTCAGAATTTATTCTACAGTGCAAACAAGCAACGTAAATGACAATTACAAAATATAGCAAAAAAAAAAGTAAATGCATGCATAATGAAACTTTAGCCAAAAGAACCTTTTTTTTGCATAAAGCATTCTAAAGCTAGATAAAGAAATGTAGGGCTCCAAGTAGAAGAAAGTAGGACTGGAATTGTGGATAAAATGATGATCTACAAGCATTGCAGATGAGTGCTTGTTCAGCTTATCCTTCAAATCGCGGCCACTTTCTCTTTACAGGAATGGCACACTGTTTCCACATTTACTAATGTTCTACTTTTTAGTGACAACCTATTCCATCTCAAAATACTATAATGATAATCAATCACATTTTTAATATATTACAGATATTGATGAGTGTCGCCTGATCCCGAACCCTTGCACTAATGGGCGCTGTGAGAACACACTCGGCAGCTTCAGGTGTTTGTGCAGGACAGGATACAAACTGCAGAACAACACCTGCACGGGTAAACTCACCTTCTGCATCTCTGCTACTTTAATTCTTACTCCCAGTTAATCCCAGTGTCTCACACCACCGATTTCTGTTGAACAACAATGACATATATGAACCTCTAAAGATGTGCAGCTCATAATGTTATAGAGTTCAGGTCATCTGCAAGATCTGTGTGTTTCAGACATCGATGAGTGTGATGACTCACTCCGCTGTCCAGGGAAGGAGTGCATAAACACTCAAGGTTCCTACAACTGTGTGTCCTGCAAACCTGGATTTGGTCTCCTTAACGGCCAGTGCTCAGGTGTGTTAAATCAATGCACAGTCAAGTTATTCATTCAGGGGTAAAGAAAACTTTACACTGAAAATGAAAAAATGTTGAGTTACAAGGTCTCCAGTTTCTCATTATGGCTTTCACGTTTGAGATAGTTAACTCTGGGTCAGTGTAAACCCCAGATAAATGGAATCCTGGGTTGTCTGGTTTCATGTTTCACACTGCTTATACTTTATCCACACACACTTTCATGACATTCTGGGTTTAGCTGTCTGGCGCTACCGAGCCGTTTTTATTAATTGTTGCTACATCCTGGTTTTCATGTGAAATGAGGCACTCGCTGTACAGTTTCTGATTGGGTGTCAGTCCTTAACATCTCGCCATAACATTCTAATACTGCATTATTCCAACACTGCACACTTTTGGCACCACAATGCAGGATTAAGCAACTTTTTAAAAACACACAAACCTTAAGCAACCTACTAGCTCTGTTCAGTGGGCTGTGTCTCAGTTGTGTCTCGAAAACTCTAACCTTACATTTAAAAGTTTTTAGTAATTTAGAAAACCCAGAGTGACACACAAAACAAACCTTTTATTAGGTTTAAATGTTTTTAAACACTGTAATAAGAAACATTAATATTAGTATTCAGTAGTGTAATTACACAGTTTGAGATACCAATATTACTTTTTTAAATCATTTAGCACACAGTGTCACATGTTAATTTCTGCAGATGTGCACAAGCGACACTCTAAATGACAGCAGAATATGTGCTGTGGACATCTTGCATATTTAACAAGTAAAAATCTGCCTGATTTCAACCTTACAATCCACATGTTTCCTTTTTCTACCAACTACTTAACAATTCATTACATTTTTGACATTAGCCTTATTGCTTATTTTCTCATGTCACACAGATATTGATGAATGTCGTCAGCGTCCATCGCTTTGCTCTAGTGGCCGCTGTGAGAACACACCTGGCAGCTACA
The DNA here is from genome assembly GCF_019097595.1 of Hemibagrus wyckioides. Classification (NCBI taxonomy): domain Eukaryota; kingdom Metazoa; phylum Chordata; class Actinopteri; order Siluriformes; family Bagridae; genus Hemibagrus; species Hemibagrus wyckioides. The sequence goes on from NC_080713.1 coordinate 11,253,477, forward strand.
GATGTGTGTGTAATAAAGGGTTCAAGCAACAGGGTAGCATCTGCACAGGTACAGCACAGACTGTCTGAATTACATTCTGAATTTTTATAATCATTGGCTCTTCATTTGTAATGTATATCACACATTTCATGATAGCAAACATTTCTTTTTGGCAAATCATTTAGGGCATCTACTTTGTTCACGGGTAAGTTTAAATCAATCAATTAGAGACAATTTTATTTCAGCTTTAATGCACTATATCAGGATTCCAGTGGATGAAATGTTGGCTGTATCTCTAACAAGTCTGGATGATGAGATTTTAAGAACTTCTGATTGGCTAGTGGTCATAGTTTGGAGTTAAATGGGAACAGAGCCAGTGCCATTTTAATACCATGGGAAAATTTAAGCAACCCTGCCAAGTTCTCTCAAAATGGCTGTCGACCTCCACAACTCTTTTTCCTCATTTGGATCAATTTCCAAACAAATTAAGGTACCACAAGCATCTGTACATTCAGTTGTATGCAATGGTCACAAATGAACTCCCAGGCTTGAATGAGCTTTTGTTCAAAAGGTTTAATTAAACTCTAAGACATTTAAGAGATGTCTAAGATGCCAACTATTAAGAGATGCTCCTTTTCTAAGAATGGCACAGCCCCAGTGGAAGGGTGACGTTTGCTGGGGATGTTCTCTTGTATGAAACAAAAATAGTACTTAGCGCTATACATGGTGGAAAAAATGGTGAGGCTTTTAATCAGATGAACAACTTTCCAACTGTAAAGCATGGGGGTGGTAGCACCATGTTGTGGGAATGTTTTACAGGAATAGATACTGAAGAGAAAATTGATGACCAGAGGATTGTCTTGAAATACTGAAGCTACAGCCCAAGATATCAGCTGTAAAGTTGAAAGCTTGGTCTTTCAATAGGACAGTGATCTTAAACATACTTCCAAAGCTGTAACAAAATCGCTTAAAGATGGGAAAGTGAAAGTTTTGAAGTGGCCATAACAGAACCCTGCTCTGAATCCCATAGAAAGTTTAAAGACTGAACTGGAAAAAGTGTGTCTGAGGAAGAAACCCCACGGACCTGAATGAGTACCATCAAAATCCCAAATAAAATCTGAAATTTGGCTTTATACAGGAAACATGTTATGGTAACATGATATATGTGTAGTTTTGAAGAATTTAGTTTGAATCCATGTTTTGTAAAATTAGTCTCTATCTATCTATCTATCTATCTATCTATCTATCTATCTATCTATCTATCTATCTATCTATCTATCTATCTGATTGAAATCTTTCTGTCGAAAAAAAAAAAACCCTTTATCTCTATACTTTTAGCTTTAATTATTAGAGCTGCTAGTGGTATTTAACACATATTTTAAATCATTGAGTAGTTTAAAAATAATGTAATACTAATGAGAAAAACACTAGCTAAAATATGCTAACATAACAAAGTGCCCCAGGGGTGGAATGCTTGTTTTTGTGATGTCCTTGGAAATACAAGTTTTGACAGATTTCCAAAAACCAGTCATTTCATTTTAGAGAACTTTGATTGCCCCCAAAATATAAATGGCATCTGATGGTACTGTATACACATATGCATCTGTGTTTGTATTAGATGTGAATGAATGTGAGGACCCTCTGCAGTGCCCTGGTCAGGGATGTATTAATACTCTGGGTTCATATAGATGTGTGTCATGTGATCCCGGGTTTGAATTAATCAACAGAAGATGCACAGGTAAATACATTTGTCTCTGAATTTCTTTATTCAGGTATTCATTTAGTTGTAGCATTTGAATAATATTCATATAATCTGTTCTCTTAGATGTCGATGAGTGCCGTCAGGTTCCTGCCCCATGTGACAATGGCCGCTGTGAGAACACACTTGGCAGCTACAGATGTGTGTGTCATACAGGATACAAGCTTCAAGACAACACATGCACAGGTAAAATACTCATTCAAAGAGAGAGAGAGAGAGAGAGAGAGAGAGATGCCTACCATACATATTTGTGTGTGTGTGTGTGTAGATATAAATGAGTGCGAGAACCGTCTGCAGTGTCGTGGTCAGGTGTGCGTGAACACTCCAGGTTCGTACCAGTGCACATCCTGTGGAGCTGGATTCAGCTTTCAGAATGGACAATGCACAGGTCAGCAACAGTGTTTGGCATGTTTAATCACAATATTGGATTTATCACTTCCAGCACATTCTGCATGTGACGTTTATCAACTTTCATTAGTTAACTAGCAGCTCTGCATCAACTACCTTAGCTAGTTAGCAAACTAATGCCTGTTTGGACATAATCCACATCCATGTCCAACGATTGTTGCTACCTGTTAGCAGGGGTGCCGCTCAAATCCAAGCAACTGCAAACGTAATCATGCAATGGCAATGAAATAATTTACATTTATGGCATTCGGTAGACGCCCTAAATAGAATTGAAGTCTTTATTTGTCACATATACATTAAAGCAGAATGAAATTCTTTCTTCGCATATCACAACTTTGGAGGTTGGGGTCAGCACAGGGTCAGACATGGCACAGTGCCTCTGGAGTAGAGAGGGTTAAGGGCCTTGCTCAAGGACCCAACAGTGGTAGCTTGATAGTGCTGGTGTTTGAACCCCAATCTTCCAATCAACAACCCAGAGCCTTAACCGCTTGATCTCCTCATTCTGATTCATTAGCTCAGAGACTAAGAGTAATATCAGTCTAAAAACACTATTGGAGATAGCATAGTATAACTCACACAAGGCATAAACACTTCTTTTAAGTACTAATTTAAGTGCTTCAGGAAGAGTGACTGTTTAGATAACTAGGAGAAGTTTATTCCACCACCTGGACACCTGGTCTTTATGCATGCCTTCCCTGTACCCTGAGAGATGATGGGATCTGTCAAGCCGTGCTAGAGGATCAGAGGGAGTGTAGTGCGGTGTGGGGTGTGATAGCTTTGAGGTAAATGGGTGTTGGTATGGCAGTTATCATTGTTTTAAATCACATGCAGGCTGCTACAAGAAGCCAGTGGAAAATAGGAAATTTAAAGAAACTCTACACTTGATGATCAAAATTAAGATAATGACAAATCAACTTTAACTTAAGGTTTCTTAACCTGTCTCAATCAGACCTCACAAAAATGCTGCCTACCTTCAGAGCTTCTTCCCTAACTAAACACTATTTTATATATATATATATATATATATATATATATATATATATATATATATATATATACATATACATATATATATATGTATTGTTGTATAACCAGTAATCAGCAGGGGCGAGGTGTAAAGTGTGTTGTCTTGTATGCTGATGTTGTTTTTTGTGTTAGATGTGGATGAGTGTGCTCAGAACACACTCTGTGCTAACGGACGCTGTGAAAATACCCCCGGAAGTTTCCAGTGTGTGTGTCGACCTGGATTCAGATTGGAAGCAAATGCTTGTATAGGTAATGTTTCAAGATAGTGATATTATTTGTATAACCTTAGTTGTGATGGTTCAGGAAGGGCTAATTAGTCTAATATTACCATTATTATCATTATTATTACTATTATTCTTACGGTAACACAATAACAGTACACCAGTACTGCTCTAATACCTCAAAACTGACTTAAATATGAACTAATGATAAGTTAAGGCCTGGAATAATCATGAACTAATGAAGAGTTAACCTTAACTACAACATGATTCTCATAAATTCATGTACGAATAACAATCACCTTAAGTACATGACTGTATTAATTAGCATGTAAACTAAATCAAACCTGCTCTATAAGAAAAAAATATATGAATTAAATATGAATATGAATTATGATATAATTGTGAATAATAAGAAGTAAATTCTACAGCATGCAAAGACATTGTATACAATTGTAACAATCGTTTGGGGACAAACCACATATGGCTGTGATGGTCAGGTGTCCAAATATATTTGGTCTGTGTAGTGTATAAATATATAAATAATTTGTCATGTATACATTTATTACCAAAACTACTTTAAGTTTGCTTCTGTTTTCATCATAAGTTTTTTTCCCGTGTAGTTGAAGATAGAAAGTGATCAGTGTATAGTATTAACGTGTATGTCTTCCCTGCATGCTCAGATGTGGACGAGTGTGAGAACGAGCTTCAGTGTCCAGGACAAAAGTGTGTGAATTCGGTTGGCTCTTTCAAGTGTGTTTCATGCAGTCCAGGCTTTGAGGTCATTAACGGCCAGTGTCAAGGTAACCTATAATCTGACTATAATTATTACACTTTCCAGCTATTTTGATGAAATATACAGTATGTCAGCAACTTGGTACAAATACATGTATTAGCTTGTTAGTTACAAGCTTGCTGTCACTCTCTAAGCACCACAACTGAACATGTAATTTCAACATGCAGTGTCTCAGAGTGATAAAGAAACCCAGAGACCGTTCATTTTTTCAAAGAGATCCTACCAGCTTCCGGTGACATATTCCCGACTAAATGTAGGTGTGTCCAGTAATGCGATAAAGTAGAGAAAAGTTTAAATTCATCCAAATATGGAGAGACTTGATGCAGCAATGACCAACTGGAGTGAAGACAATAGCGCGCACATGATCAATGGCAATGATCACACACTGCTTCTCCTTCATCTCGTATGAAATGATGCATATACACACTGCTGAATTTTAAGTACAAATGCCAAATCTTCCTCCAGAATGTTTCATTTTAGCAGCAAGAAAACTGATTTGTTGTCAAATGGAATGCTAGTTCCACCACCCAATAACAGAGGTTATTACTTAGGCAGCCAGTATGCATATTGGTGATATAGTAAAGCGACTGTATGACACATGGCTCTATACACTCAAACTTGCTTTATGCATGCTTTGATAAATCAGACTGGAGAGTATTTAATAGTTTAATAGTTAGCATTTAGTTGTTAAGGCATGAGGCTGCTGGGCTACATGTCTTTCAAATCCCAGCATGATGAGATAGAATAAATGAGACTCGAGAGTGCCTTTTCAATATAATATAATATAATATAATATAATATAATATAATATAATATAATATAATATAATATAATATAATATAATATAATATAATATAATATAATATAATATAATATAATATAATATAATATAATATAATATAATATAATACAGTGCTGTGAAAAGGTTTTTGCCCCCTTCCTGTTTTTTTAAATTTTTTGCATATTTGTCACATGTAAAAGTATTAAAAGTATATTAAAATTAAAACAAATTTTTTATATAACACAAAGATAATGCAAGTAAATACAAAATGCAGTTTTTATTATTTCTTTTATTAAGGGAAAAAAGCTGTCCAAACCTACCTGGCCCTATGGTAAAAAAAAAAAAAAAAAAAAATTGTCATGACTTGTTAAGTCATGAAAGAACTGTGATTAACGTTGTTTTAGAAAGCTAAAATAAAATATAAAATAAAAATAAAATAAATAAATAAATAAAATGAAAATTAAATTTCACTAGTCACACCCAGGCCTGATTACTGCCAGACCTGTTGAATCAAGAAATCACTTAAATTGAACCTGTCTGACAAAGTGTAGCACGCCTAAAGAACAACACATCATGCCGCGATCTAAAGAAATTCAAGAACAAATGAGAAACAAAATAGTTGACGTGTATCAGTCTGGAAAGGGTTATAAAACCATTTCTAAGGCTTTGGGACTCCAGTGAACCACAGTCGAGAGCCATTATCCACAAAAAAAACTTGGAACAGTGGTGAACCTTCCCAGGGTCTACCAAAATTACTCCAAGAGCGCAAGGACGACTCATCCAGCAGGTCATAGGTCAAGGAACCCAGAACAACATCTAAAGAATTGCAGGCCTCACTTGCCTCAATTAAGGTCAGTGTTCATGATTCAACAATAAGAAAGAGACTGGGCAAAAACGTCATCCATGGGAGAGTTTCCAGGCAAAAGCCATTGCTGACCAAAAAGAACACAAAGACTCGTCTCACATTTTACTTTGCAGCTTCAGGACCTGGACGACTTGCCATAATTGATGGAACCATGAATTCTGCACGCTATCAGAAAATCCTGAAGGAGAATGTCCGGCTGTCAGTTTGTGACCTCAAGCTCAAGCGCACATGGGTTATGCAGCAGGACAATGATCCCAAACACACCAGCAAGTCCACCTCTAAATGGCTCAAGAAAAACAAAATTAAGGTTTCAAAGGCCGGACATAAATCCGATTGAGATGCTGTGGCAGGACCTTAAACAGTCCATTCATGCTCGAAAACCCTCCAATGTGGCTGAATTAAAACAATTCTGCAAAGTAGAGTGGGCCAAAGTTCCTCCACAGCGATGTGAAAGACTCATAGCCAGTTATCACAAACGCTTGATTGCAGTGGCACAACCAGTTATTAGATTTAGGGGGCAGTTACTTTTTCACGTAGTGCCAGGCAGGTTTGGACAGCTTTTTTTCCCTTAATAAATGAAATCATCATTTAAAAACTGCATTTCGTATTTACGTGCATTATCTTTGTGTAATATTAAAATTTGTTTGATGATCTGAATCTTTTAAGTGTGACAAATATGCAAAAAATTAAAATAAAAATAAAAAAGGAAGGGGGCAAAAACCTTTTCACAGCACTGTATAATATAATATAATATAATATAATATAATATAATATAATATAATATAATATAATATAATATAATATAATATAATATAATATAATATAATATAATATAATATAATATAATATAATAATGTTATAAGCAGTGCGAATAAGGTGTGTATGTTTGTCTGTGCAGATGTGGATGAGTGCAGTCACACTCCTTCCCCATGCTCTAATGGCCGGTGTGAAAACACTCCTGGCAGCTTCATGTGTGTTTGTCGCTCTGGATTCAAACTGCAGGGAAATACCTGTACAGGTGAGAACACACACAATGAATCCATCAACAGCATGAATGCACTGTTCTTATTTCTTATTTCATTAGTCAAACCGTACATACAGTACACCATTAAAATCATTGCAAATGAATGTACATGTGTGTTAATGGTCTATTTTACCCCATCTCTGTTTTAGATGTTGACGAGTGTGAGAACTCTGGAATATGTGGGCCGAGGAGTGTGTGTGTGAACACTGACGGATCCTACAGGTGCGAATGTTTGCCCGGGTTCCGTGCTGCAGGACCTGGACGCCAGTGCCGAGGTCAGAGACATGGGATTGTCTGTATTTACAAGGCTTGAATTTACAGACTGTCTAAATCTAATTTGGTGTTTTATCCCATTAACACAGCCATAGTTCAGCTCTCTTGTTTCGTGAGCTGAAGCATTACTGCTACAGTCGTGATCTTAATCTTTCTAACACCTGATACTGATTCTGTCACTGCACTCTGGCTAGAGAAATGAATGTATTTTGTTTTTTTTTATTGGGTATAACAGACATTAACGAATGTTTGGAGGAGGAATTCTGCTTCCCTAGAGGAGAGTGTGTGAATACAGATGGTTCTTACATGTGTGTGTGCTCTCAGGGTTACCACACAAGTACCAATGGAACGCTCTGTATTGGTACGTGTTCAGTATGTGTTTAATGCTCTGCCTGGGCATGTACTGATATTATTACATCTAATTAACATCATTTCTCACAGTTTTAACTAGAAATAATCCCAGCGTTTTATGTACTGTTCAGAGGCCTTGTATATAAGGGGGTGGGACAATATGGCCAAAACATTTAATATAGTCAATAATTAAAGACATCTTTATGATGCATGATATGTGTTACTGTATGCAAAATCTAAAAATTGGCGGCAAAATATTTTGTGTGTGTGTGTCCAGATGTGGATGAGTGTACCCGGGATGGAGTGTGTGAGGATGGACGCTGCACAAACACTGATGGTTCATTTACATGTGACTGCAAAGCTGGTTTCACTGCCAATCCAGAAAAAACAGCCTGTCTGGGTAACTCTCTCTCTCTCTCTCTCTCTCTCTCTCTCTCTCTCACACACACACACACACACACACACACACAAACACTTTCTTGGATATATAGTGGTCTCTCCACTGTGTCCATTTACAAATGTGTCCAATCACATGACTGCCCCTAGTGTGTGCTTGGTATACGGCTGAGGCCAATTTTTGAGCTAGACATTCAGAAAGTCAGATGAACAGTCATTAACACACCATTTATGGTAGGTAGCTAGCTAGTTTTAGTTTTAGGGACAGAACATTAACATTAAATATCAACAGGCAGCGGTAAACTATTTGTTTAAACTTATTTAGACACTAACATACTTATGTTACAAGTATTATGATTATTGGAGTTCTTATACAATTAAAAGGGGGTGGCTTGTTATTCAACTCAGTAAAATTACTGTTATAATGAACACTGTTTATGCTAGCTTAGAAGAAAAAGAAGCCTTTATTTGTAAAATATACAGTGAAATCCTTTTCTTCACAAATTCCAGCTTGTTAGGAAGCTGGGGTCCACGCAGGGTCAGCCATGATACTGCTCCCTTGGGGCAGAAAGGGTTAAGGGCCTTGCTTAAGGGCCCAAAAGTGGCAGCTTGGAGGTGCTGGGGCTTGAACCCCAACCTTCTGATCTATAACCTAGAGCCTTAGCTGTTGAGTCACTTGAGTATTATAGTTTTCCTTGCAAATTAAAAATATTATGGATAGCATGCAGTGACAGGAAATTCTAAGAGAACACATAGTGTCACCTGGATCTGCACACACTGGTCCTCATTTATCCAGCTAATTTGTAAATTGTTCAGTATTTTATACTAAATTATACTAATTTGTAAAGTATTCACACAAGAAATTTGGTCTTCTTATTTCTGGAAAAATGTTTGAGCGATTGACTTCAGACTATCATTTGCATGGATTACTGAAATTTAGATTGTCTCAGAATGTGAGGTGAGACAGATTCAGATACAGGTGTGTATAGTTTATTAACCCACAGTCAGGTGGACAAAATGAAGGGCAAGGTCAAAGTCAGTAAACAGACGAGGGTCAGGCAAAGCACAAACAGTATAAATAAGACAGACAAAATGTAGTAGCGAGGTAAACAAACACAGTAAGACTTGGTAATTGTCAGGTGTGTGTGTGTGTGTCTAGTGATTGCAAATGTAGCAGTAGTGTATTCTGGGAGACCTGGTACTGATGAGAAAACAAATACAAATTGGTCACTCAATTAAGATGAAATGGCATTGTATAAAACTTTATCAGAAAGAAAGAAAGAGAGAAAGAAAGAAAGAGCATAGCGGTTTCTCTGTGTCTCTTCTGTAAATAATATTTTAATTGGAATAAATGTGAGTGAAATTAAATGTCACTTCTTTCTATGAACAGATCTATTTTTGACTTTCGCTCATCGACATCTTGGCTGTGAGATCTGGACATTTATGGAGTTTTGTGGATATAACCAAATACAAATCAAGTGTGTTGTGTGCATACAAAGAAAATCTCTGAATCCTCTGGGTGTGTGTGTGTTTCAGATGTGGATGAGTGTGTGGACTCTGGTGGGAGTGTGTGTGGTTCTCAGCGCTGTGAGAACACCATTGGCTCGTTTCGCTGCTTCATCACCTGTGAACCAGGATACAGCATCACAGCTACGGGAGAGTGTGTGGGTAAGATTAAACACACACACACACACACACACACATTCACACAGGTCCTGTGTATTCAGGTCAACGTCCCCACGTTATAAGGTTTGCGAGTACACACACACACACACACACACACACATGCACACACTGCAGAATTACAGTATGTGCTAGTGTTTTTGTGGAATTTAGTCACACTGACCCTTTCTCCGTCTCTCAGACATTAACGAGTGTGCAAACGAGAGTGTGTGTGGCCAGCACATGTTCTGTCGAAACCTGATTGGAACATATCAGTGTATCTGTGACCAGGGGTACGAGACAACGGCAGACGGACGATCCTGTGTGGGTAGGTTACACACATAAACATTTGTAAATCTTGTGCTCACTTATATATGCCTTTTCATTACCATTATTTATAATTATTACATGGTAAAAGGAGGTGTAATAACAAACTATAATACAGTAATGCTAATGTGAATAGTAGTGTTATAGAGTGTGTGTGTGTGTGTGTGTGCAGACATTAATGAGTGTGTAGTGATGGTGGGTGTGTGCGGAGCGGCACGCTGTTGGAATGTTGAAGGTTCATTCATGTGTGAATGTGAGAAACGGCACGAAGAATTTGACCCACTTACACGACAGTGTGTAACTACAGGTAACACACACACACACACACACACACACACAAGGGCTGGCTTTAATACGTTACTACCCCCTAGTGTACCTTCCTGAAAAAACAGCCACTTAAATCAAAGAAGCCTTTATTTGTCACATAAACAGTATATTACAGTAGAATGAAATATTTTTCTTCATATATCCCAGCTTTTTTAGGAACTTGGGGTCAGAGTCCAGGGTCAGCCATGTTATTGCACCCCTGAAGCAGAGAGGCTAAACCCTTATGATCAGTAACCCAATGAGCCTTCATTAGAGTGCCCACTAATAACTAAGGTCTGAAATACATCATATATCTACAGAAAGAATGGCCAGCTGTCCAGGGAATGTACATTACTGCTCCACACTGAACACTCCCAGCTATTCAACTTATTTTTATTTCAAAAATAAATACTGATCAGCCATAACATTAAAACCACCTGTCTAATATTGTGTAGGTCCCTTTGCGCTACCAAAACAACTCTGATACATCAATGCATGGACCTCACACTCCAAGCATGAAGCTTTAGTATTGCGTTAGTATCATATCATTTACATCCTGTAAATTGTGAGTGGGGTCTCCAATGATTTGATATGTTTGTCTAGCACATTCCACAGATGCTTGATCAGATTGAGATCTGGGGAATCTAGAGGCCACGACAACACTGTGAATTCTTTCTCCATGTCATTAGGGAATAATGTTGCCTTGAAGGGGTGTACTTGGTGTACTTATGTGTCAAAGTAACATCCGCATGGGGTGAATAAGGGAACTCTGAACCAGTCCTATATACAGTAAGTTGTGATGCATTGTGTGTACTGACACCTTTCTATCATAGCCAGCATTAACTCTTTCAGCAATTTGTGCCACAGTACCCCTTTTGTGGGATCCGACCAGACAATCTAACCTTCACTCTTCATGTTTAATGAGTCTTGGGCACCATGATTCATCCATTCTCCTGTACATATCACCCCTATAGTTGTACATCTTTTTGTAAATTATGCACTTCTGGTTGGATGCTAACTGCATTTCATTGGCTCTGTACATGTACTCTGCACAATGACAGTAAAGTTGAATCTAATCTAATCTAATCTAATCTAATCTAATCTAATCTAATCTAATCTAATCTAATCTAATCTAATCTACTGACAGTGTTGCCAGTTTACCAGTTGCCCTTACTTGGGCCACTTTTAGTAGGTACTAGTCAATGTACACTAGGCTGTACCATTAGACCTGCTGTTTTCAGTCATCTAGCCATCACAATTTGGCTCGTGTCACTCAGATTCTTACCCTTGCCCATTTTTTCTGCTTCCAAACATCAACTTTGAGAACTGACTTCTGTCTCATATACCCCACCCCTTGGCATGTACCACTGTATGATCACTTCACTTTTCAGTGGTTTTACTGTTATGGCTGATAGGTGTATTCTCCTCTTAACAGCTCATTGCCTAAGAGGGTGCAGTAAAATCAATGAGGAGGCACTTGAGGTTAAATGCTACAAATTAATTTTATTATTATTTTCAGTATCCAGAACCAGTTCTTCATTAAGTGCTATTTTATCATACACATTAGCTCTCATTATTACAGTTTAACAAAAACAGTGGTGTTGTACTGTAGCAACTGTATACAGAGCACTTCCTCTGTACTGAATATTGAATTAATTAGAATTGTAGTCATCCTTAATGGAGAAACTAAAGTGTTACAGCAAGATGATAATAAGAATAGTGGAGGGAAGTGAGGAAAGTGAATATAAATAAATATAGATATCACATGCTGCAGTGTCTGAATATGATCTAAACCAGACTGATTATGTAGCAGCTTGATGTGTGTATAGATTATATGAGAATTATTATAGAATTCAAAATGAAACATAGCACCATGATCAGATAATTGTGGATCGGAAACTCACCTATGTATGTATGTATGTGCCTGATCTCCTTGTTTGTTTTTGTGTGTGTCACGGTCAGGGTCAGGGTCAGAGTCATCATCACTTCCTCAGCCAGGAGAGCAAATAGAGTGTTACTTTAACGTGGATCAGAGGGATCAGTGTTCAGTCCTGTCTTCTAATACGACTGTACAGGAGTGCTGCTGCACTGTGGGGCGAGCCTGGGGACGCAAGTGCCAGTACACTCTCTGCCCACAAACTGGAACCTGTAAGCAAACACACACAAACACAACTTGTTTGATAATAATCAGGGGTGGCTTAACAGCACCTCGAACAAATACAAAGAATGGTATATGCTGGGGTGGATTTCTTTCCAGCCCAGACTGATCATACATGAAGCCAGTCCTCATTGACGGCCATGTAAAGTGAATGCACAAACTGAAACACACCCTAGATTTGTGTAATGAATGTGAACATGGCAGATTATTTACTAATTTTTTTCTTAAAATATAATTAAAGTAGTCATCTACAAGCTCTATTTACACTCATTTTGCATCAGTGTACTAATGTTGGTCATTTGTGACATCTGTACACTATTTTCCATTCACTGATTATGTTTATGAATACATACTTTATATTCATATGTATAAGCCAGAAGTTAAAAGGGGTTTTGTGTGTACATTTGTACGTTTGAAGTGGATATTATGTATGCAGTGTCTGTATACTTATTCTCCTCACTGTACACATGTACTGTATTTATGAATACACTTGGACCAGCACAACACACACTATTACATGACTATAGTCAGTAACTGTAGCCTTACAAAGTGACCTATGTTGTAGGTTTACCTAATAAACTGGCAAGTAAGCGTTTGTACACACCTGTTTGATATTTTCCTCAGCTGAATTCCAAGCAATGTGTCCGAGTGGACGTGGCTATGTGACTTCTGCAGTAGGGGCCTTTGGCTATAGGGGTAATACACACACACACACACACACACACACTTTATATTGTAAATAGTAACTCTTCCAACACAAAGCCCTGTGTATATGTGTTTGCATTGTTGTGCTTGTTGTTGCTGATTGGTGTGTTGTGGCATCACGGCAGACGTGGACGAGTGTAAACTCTTCGACCCGGATGTGTGTAAGGGTGGTGTGTGTGTAAACAACATCCCTGGTTACTCGTGTTACTGCCCCAGTGGAAACTACTACGACATGGACTTATTGGAGTGTATAGGTAAGAATTCTCTGTGCTTATGGCACACACTGATATTATTTCCTGTCTCTATAAAATCTACCATATGCATTCTGACACATTCTAAATCTAAACTTTGTTCTTACTCAGTTTCTTCCTCTTTTGTGTTTTTTCCCCTCTTTTCATGCAGCAGTTCATGTCTTTGAGATCCAGATTGTATGAGAAATATATATTAGTCAAGGCATGACTCATTTGTGTTTGACTCTCCTTCGTACCGCAATGCTTTCTTTCACCTGCAGAGATTTCATTCCTGGATAATACAGTCAAGTGAACACTAAAAGAAATTATATATACAGTATATATGTGCTGTTTCTATCTAAATCTGCTTTCAATATAAAGACAGAATATGTATTATTAATTGGCATAACACTATACATTTTGATACCTGAAAGCCTACTGACTGTAGATCATTAAATAAATCACTCACAGCCAATAAGATCAGTTTAGAAATGCAGCATATAATAAAAATATTAAAACAAAAACGGAACCTAATTATGGCTATGGTGGGTGATTTAATACTGGTATCCATCCACATCATTTCCCTGCATTTTGGCATGTGCTGGGGTTAATCATACACACTGGTTGTACTGGTTGTAGTGGGTCTAATCAATTCTACTGCTTTCTTTTTTCTTTTGTTTTTCTTTTCTGTCCTTTTGTCATTTAACATTTTGTGGTTTTGAGGATAATTCTCAGATAGTTTTGACATTCCAGCTAGTAACTATCTGCAAAAATTTACATTGAAATTGAAAAACTGATGTGGTATTTTAAGAAGAGGCTTTATTGAGTACATTACCAAAGAGAAAATAATATGAATATGAACCTGAATATGAATATTGTATGTGTCTCTTTGTTTGTAGATAATAATGAGTGTGAGAGTGAGGATATGTGTCCAGGCGGTGTGTGTGTGAACACACTCGGTTCATACTACTGCACGTGTGAGCCACCTCTAGTGCTGGATGACACACAGCGCTCCTGTGTCAACAGTTCAGGCCTCACTGTGGGTAAGACACACTGATGTTCATTCATATGATTGCATTAAGTATTTTACTGTAAATCTGTGCTGTGCTGTTCACCATATGAACAAAACAAGCAAAAGCTAATAGCATTAATTACCAACCCGATCAATTCTATGTTCCCTGCTTTTTGCTCATTTTATTTCAGTTAAGTTAAAGACATATACACTATATTGCCAAAAGTATTCGCTCACCTGCCTTGACTCGCATATGAACATAAGTGACATCCCATTCCTAATCCATAGGGTTCAATATGACGTCGGTCCACCCTTTGCAGCTATAACAGCTTCAGCTCTTCTGGAAAGGCTGTCCACAAGGTTTAGGAGTGTGTTTATGGGAATTTTTGACCATTCTTCCAGAAGCGCATTTGTGAGGTCACACACTGATGTTGGACGAGAAGGCCTGGCTCTCAGTCTCTGCTCTAATTCATCCCAAAGGTGTTCTATCGGGTTGAGGTCAGGACTCTGTGCAGGCCAGTCAAGTTCATCCACACCAGACTCTGTCATCCATGTCTTTATGGACCTTGCTTTGTGCACTGGTGCACAGTCATGTTGGAAGAGGAAGGGGCCAGCTCCAAACTGTTGGGAGCATGGAATTGTCCAAAATGTCTTGGTATGCTGAAGCATTCAGAGTTCCTTTCACTGGAACTAAGGGGCCAAGCCCAGCTCCTGAAAAACAACCCCACACCATAATCCCCCCTCCACCAAACTTTACACTTGGCATAATGCAGTCAGACAAGTACCGTTCTCCTGGCAGCCGCCAAACCCAGACTCGTCCATCAGATTGCCAGATGGAGAAGCGCGATTCGTCACTCCAGAGAACGCGTCTCCACTGCGCTAGAGTCCAGTGGCGGCGTGCTTTACACCACTGCATCCGACGCTTTGCATTGCACTTGGTGATGTATGGCTTGGATGCAGCTGCTCGGCCATGGAAACCCATTCCATGAAGCTCTCTGCGCACTGTTCTTGAGCTAATCTGAAGGCCACATGAAGTTTGGAGGTCTGTAGCGATTGACTCTGCAGAAAGTTGGCGACCTCTTCGCACTATGCGCCTCAGCATCCGCTGACCCCGCTCCGTCAGTTTACGTGGCCTACCACCTCGTGGCTGAGTTGCTGTCGTTCCCAAACACTTCCACGTTCTTATAATACAGCTGACAGTTGACTGTGGAATATTTAGGAGTGAGGAAATTTCACGACTGGATTTGTTGCACAGGTGGCATCCTATCACAGTTCCACGCTGGAATTCACTGAGCTCCTGAGAGCGACCCATTCTTTCACAAATGTTTGTAAAAACAGTCTGCATGCCTAGGTGCTTGATTTTATACACCTGTGGCCATGGAAGTGATTGGAACACCTGATTCTGATTATTTGGATGGGTGAGCGAATGCTTTTGGCAATATAGTGTATGTCCGAATACTTAAAGGGCTGTCAAATTGTTAAACTTAGAATTAAAAAAGATGGTATATTTAAACATGAACAATTAGGTCTTTTGTTGTTGTTTAGTAATATTACCTATGAGAAGATTAAAACATTGTGAAGTATAATTATTAAATATTACAAGTAGGGGAGTATTACCAGTTTGACATTATTACAAGTCAGAAATATTTTAGGTCATGATTAGGGAATATTGCAAGTCTGACATTAACACAGAGCAATTAGGGGAAATTACCAGTTTATTATTCAGTCCCTCCTGCAGTTTGTTTGGAGCTGAATTTTGCAGGCAAAAATGATTTGAGGTTTTTTTTTGTGTGGAGTTTTGTGTGCTTTTTGTGGAAAACTACTTGAATTGCATGCACAGGATTCTTCTTTTAAATATCTCAGAGTTTGCATTCATTTCTGCGATCACAAAATCGTAAAATTCCGGAAGGGACTGACAGTTATGATTTATTTATTTATTTATTTTTATTTTTTTTATTTATTTTATTTATTACTATTACAGTTTTGAATAGTTCATTTTTCATTCATATTTTTTTTTGTGAAATAAAATCTGCCACATTTCTAAAGGCATTATAAATAACAATGCACAAATAATAATAATAATAATAATAATAATAATAATAATAATAATAATAAATTGATTTGGTATGACATAGCTGTAGAAAGGTGAAAAGTTGGTCCTTTTGTTTGTGTAAAGATTTGAAGGCAATTGGTCTCTATTACTCTTTGGTCTCTTGCTGAAGGTGCTGTTGGGCAGTGGGTAAGCTGTAATGTTGAGTTTTACAACATTCTCTACTTAGTAACTACTACTTCTACAAGTTCTTCCCACTTACTTGGCCATTTCCTGTAGATACTCCAGTTTCTTTGAACTTTCACAGCACGACATTAGACAAAGACAGAAATTTCATTCATATGCTCATTCATCTTCAGTAACTGCTTTACCCTGATCAAAATCAAATGGATGTTTGGAACACTCTGGGCAAGCTGGAAATAAAGAGAGAGAGAGAGAGAGAGAGAGAGAGAGAGAGAGAGAAACACCAGTACATCACATGGCATCATGCATACATATATTCACATATAGGGCTAACCTTCAGGCCAGTTGATGTGAGGTGAGGACAAAGGTGCTTGTTGTCATCATTTAGATACTGGACTACTACAACTCAGATCTGCATCTGTGCACCATTAAACCTCTGCAACTAATTCGCAACACAACTGCATGACTTGTTTTCAACCTTGCCAAGTTCTCCCGCATTACCCAATTGCTGTGCTTCCTCCTGCTTCCTGTTGCTGCCTGCATCAGATTTAAACCACTAATGTTCACCTACAAAGCAGAAAAACAGACCAGCACCAACATACCTTCTCTGTTCAGGTGTCTAGGTGGTGGAATGAACTTCCTTTAGAACAACTGAGTCACTGTCTGTCATCAAACAACAACTAAAGACCTAACTCTTTATGATATACTTAAATGAGCATTTTTTTTAATACTATATTTACTCTCCAGTAGGGTTTTTGAACTGATAATAATCAGTCCCTGACTGAGCTCGGGGTTTAAAAGCATTACCCAGGAGCTATGAGTTGTCAATCATTCCCTCTGCTCTACTGTGCCACCCCCTTTTGCAATCTTTTTATTTATTGTGCTTCTATATTAATGCTGTCTGCTCTCTTTCTCTCTAGATGAGAATCTGTCGTTCTGCTGGCAGCATATAACAGCTGATCTGGTGTGTCAGAGACTCCTGAGAGGAATCCAAGTGACGTTTACAGAGTGTTGCTGTTTATACGGTGAAGCATGGGGGCTTCAGTGTGCTCTGTGTCCCCGCAGAGATGAGGGTAAGCACACACACACACACACACACACACACACACAATTGCATAAATTCTCATTGTATTTGCACTACATTTTTTTGATAGTGGTGTTTCAGATGTTTAGAAGTGAATGAAACTATTTTTTTTATTTTTATTTATATTATTAAGTATAAGACAAATGTTTCAGTTCATTCACTTTAATGAGTTGGTCATGAGAATCATATCAGTAAACATCCTGTGTTGTGATTCAAAGCACTAACTAAAACAGATTTTTCTGAAATTTGGTTATGCAGATGATTGTATTCAGCTAAGCACATGGCATGTGTGTGTGTGTGTGTGTGTGTGTGTGTGTGTTTGTGAGTTGGCTCATCAAATGTGTTCTGTTTATTTTTTCAGAGGAATATGAGGCAATGTGCAGCACTTTCGGTCCTCCTCCAAATTCTCCTCGGTATGCAGAGCGTTTTGGTCCACTGCCAGGGGGAGGAGGGGGTTATGGAAGTCCGTACGGTGCCGCCATTTACCCAGAGGCACCTCGTACGTCCGATTACGATGACTACAGTGTAGGGACTGGACGTAGACCTGGATTGAGGACACGCCCTGTTGACTCATATACCCCCTTCGTGCCTCCTGGGTAGGCAAGCAGTGACATTAACTACTGCTACTACTAATATTAGTAATAATTTTAATAATAATCATAATTAGTTCATTAATAAAATTACACTACATTAAGTTATTCTTTTTGTTCCAGCCCCAGACGTTACTATGAGGAGGAAGATTATGACTCAGCTGCTGCTCCGCCATTCGCACCAGATCCTCGTAACGAGCGATTCTATGGCTCACGCTTTGTCCCCAGCCCCCTTGCTGAAGGTGAGGAAGATGAGGAGTCATGGAGAGGCCCCGCCCCTTTCCCACCCTTCACTGATAGAAGACCAGGAAGTGAAAGACCACAGAGAGTCTATGAAAGTGTGTACACACAGCTTTCATATCATTTTTTTTTTTATCTTATTTAATTTATTTGTTTTAAATTAAATTTGCTTCATGTTTATCTGTGCTATATTTGTTTTAAGTAATATTCAGTTTACTTAATATTAACATTTAAAAAGGCATTTAATTATTAAAAAAGCACCATAAAAGCCATTTTTAATAATTACACTACACTTTTTAAACACTACAACTTTTTTACTTTTTTCAAACTTTTCAATATTTCCTTGCAAGTCCGCCCATCAGATAAGTGATATCACATAGTCCAGTATTAAAAGCTGTGTGTGTGTGTGTGTGTGTGTGTGTGTGTGTGTGTGTTTTAGGGCGCTATGAGTCATTCGCTGGCTTGCCAGAGGATGAGTGTGGTATACTGCAGGGCTGTGAAAATGGCCGCTGTGTTCGTGTAGGTGAAGGATACACTTGTGACTGTTATGATGGATATCAGCTCGA
The DNA here is from genome assembly GCF_019097595.1 of Hemibagrus wyckioides. Taxonomy (NCBI): domain Eukaryota; kingdom Metazoa; phylum Chordata; class Actinopteri; order Siluriformes; family Bagridae; genus Hemibagrus; species Hemibagrus wyckioides. The sequence goes on from NC_080713.1 coordinate 11,272,466, forward strand.
TATCTCCTCGATGACCTGTCTAGGTAACACTGCTCTTATTTCTAACTGTTTCTGAATCCAGTTATTTATATTATGGTTATTTAAATCTACAGTCAAAATATATATATATATATATATACATACATTATTGTGTAATGATATATAAAATTGCCAAAACCAAAAGTAGCAAAAAATAAGAAAAATAAAAAGCATAAAAAAATAAAAATAGGGTTTTAAAAATTGTTTTAAAAACATTTATAATTTTATTTTATAATGTATCATATTTATTTTATTATTTAAACACAATATTAAAATGCATTTAAATGCAACAGAAATAATGACGTGTGTGTGTGTGTGTGTGTGTGTGTTGCTGTGCTGCAGATGTGGATGAGTGTGAGGACCCAACCTTTCCAGAGTGTATAAATGCACGGTGCGTAAACACAGAAGGTTCGTATAGATGTGTGTGTCTGAGGGGATTCATCGCATCACGCAGACCGAACTACTGCATACCTGCTTAACCAAACTACACACACACACACACACACACACACACACTTATAGCAAACATTAGCTATTAACTATATCCTATTTTACTGGATTATTTTATAGACAGTATAGTTTTTATCTGTTATGGCTGTAAATTGTTTTTTTTATCTATTTTTATATCTAATTTTCTAGAGGTTACACAAATGCAACATAGAAAACATTTAGGCACAATATATTTTACTCTGTTAAAGGTAGGCTGTGTGTCATACAGATGCTGATTCAGTAAAGACAGTTCAGTAGGGTTTATCTGAAAGCGGTTATGAATGCACATGTATTTGAATGTCATTAGGTGTTATGTTAGAAGAATGAATTTCAGTGTCACTGAAGTCTAAAGCTTATCTAAATCTTAATGTTTGTGATTGTACGGTTGCGACTCGCCCATGTGTAACACATTGCACTGTATTTGTGGCCTTTTGAAATTTTACAGTGGATAATTGTTTTTTACAGATGTTTGTTCATTGTCTTGCCTTATATTTTTGGTATGGCTAATTCGGAGGTGTCGAAAATAAATTTGCTAATATTACAGTTCATGTTTCTTGTATCACATTTCCTAACCCCAGATGATGGATTTCATGACTAAATAGGGTCCTTAGGGGTCAGGTGGGACTAGGAGGTAGGGGTATGGAGGGAGCATGGAATTATATACAGTCTATCCAGAATTTCTTATTCATTGGGTTGTTTTTTTTAATTGTTTATTATTGTTCCTAAATATCCTTTATTTTGCTGCAGTTTTATTTCAGAATTTGTCATGCAACTTGCATCTTGAGGGTTTTTCTTTTTCTTTTTTGGAAAATTTCTTGAATTAGCAAAACTGCAAGCAAGAAGAAGAAGAAGAAGTATTTCAAACACTACATGCCCATAATAAGCAATGACTTGCTAGGTGTTCTGGTCTGTGTGTGTGTGTGTGTGTGGCTTTCATTTTAACCGAGCAGAAGCCATACCTGAGGCTACTGAAAGCCAAGATCAACAGGTGGGGTCAGGTGTAGCTTCTGCTCGATTGGAATGAAAACCTGCACCCACACCGGTGCATTGCAGATAAGATTGGACACCCCAGTTGTAAACTATACAAAAGATTCCAACATAAAAGCAGTCACACCAATCCGTGAAATGCAATATACAGAAATTAGTGCTTTTTATGTGTTATGCAAGGAAAATGTGAAAGAAAAGAAAACCTTCACTGTTACTGATATCAAATTATCTCTTCAAACACTTTTTTATGGAAAGAAATACTGATTTTGGATCAAAAATGAATATAATCCCTTAATGAACTGCATTTTACTTTCCCCAGTGTGGTGCAGTTCGGCCAAACTAAAACACAGTCCAATTCCTGTCCACTCGCTGTCCGTAAACAGCAACATAGTTGAAATCAGAGAAGAAGTAATGTGCACTTTACTACTGTATATTATAGATTTTACACTAACTGTGCACTTTATTAGGAACACCTGTACACCTGGACATTTATGCATGCACAACGCTAAAAATCATGCAGATTCAGGTCATGTTCACATCAAACATCACAGGATGGAAAAAATCTGATCTTTGTATCCATGGCATGAATATGTACAGTAGATGGAAAGGGGTTCCTAATAAAGTGCATGGTATTGTAAAACCAAATTACAAAGCATTTATTACAAGACAACTACAAACAAATTGGTGTATAATAGACAACAAGTAACATCAACTCATTTCATTCTCATAGACGTTGTGCAAGTAAACTGCTAACCTGCTTATCAGGCTCCCTAACCCTAATACTCTGTGTGTTTATGTGAATACAGCCCTTAAGCCTTTTATAGGCCAATCCACCTCCTTCACTCACCCACACACAAGCTCATTAAATCACTCAGAGTTTATCCCAGCAGATCCCAGGGTGCAGCGGAATATCAGCTTTCCCACTAAGACCAAACACATAAAATATACTTTTATCACAAAAGTTTCTTCTAATTTACAAAGGTTGTATTTCTGATTATATTCCACTTTCTACTCTGTGAAGACAAAACTTTTAAACATCCTGGCACAATAATAATAATAATAATTATTACTATTATTATTATTATTATTATCATCATCATCATCATCATCATAATCATCATCATCATTATTGACATGCAAGAGGGATTCTGGCTAATAAATGATAATAACAAGGTGTAAATACTTGACTGACCAGTTCAGAAAGAAAGGTTGAACTAATAAATGAGACCAGAGACAAAAGGTCTAAAGAAATTATATTCTAGGAGGCAAATTTGTTTTAGGCAGGTGCCTGATTAACCCTGAATAAGAAAATGAAACAAATAAAATGCATAGTGTTAGATTGGTGCTTTTCCAATCCGTTCCTGTACATTTCCATACACTCAGTCTAAACCGCTTTGCTGATTTGTTCAATATTTCAAACCAACTCAAACATCACAGAGCTACAAACAGAAGAAGCGTCCATTTTGAACCTCATCATTTGGTGTCACTCCACATCAGACTCAAGCAGGCGTCTTCCTGAGCTTGAAGGCAGAATTGTGTATTATGAGTCATCTAGTCTATAAGTTATATCTAGTCTATCTGGTCTATAAGTTACTAAATCGGTAAGACGTAGAAAAAAGATCATTAAAATCACAAGAAAGAGATAATTATGTTGTTTTTTTTTATTAAAAAAGCTGTACCCATGACTTAATAGTAGTGTTCCCACACTGCTTCTCATGCTTTAACAAAAAACTTCTAACCTTGGCTTTATCTTATTCTGTTACCAATGGCCCCTTATTAAATGGCTGTAGAGACATTTAGAAGAAAAATGAAAAGCAGAGATCTTTGGTGCGTGTACATGGCTTGTACAATTAGCTTGCTTTGTTAGTAAAGCTAATATCAAACCTATAGCATATAACATGTGCTAAGCTGGTACACCAACAAATTTTCACACTGATTTGTGCAATATTTAATTTGTTTTTTTTTTTGTTTTTTTTGTTTTGTTTTTTTCAGAAGCATTAATATTTTTCCATAAAAAAAAAGAAAAAGAAAAAAAAAACATACTGGACATTGCAGCCCACAGGCAACACAAGTAGCTGTTCTTGCCTGTTGCTTGTTGTAGTACAGAAGTGACTCAGGCTACTTGTTACTTGCTAGTCTGAAAATAGTCATGGCTACATTAAACTTTTGGCTCTCATAAAAATCCTAATAATCAGAACCCAAATTTGGAAAACATTTGTCTTGCACACTATTCATTTTCTGTTTCTGTTTTTTAATTTTTTTTATTGTTTTAAATTTTATTTTCCATAATCAGTTTGTATATGGTAAAGGCTGTAATGGTAAACAGAAGCTGGGTGAGTTATATGTGTTTAAACACTGCAGAAAAATGATCTGAAATTAGATTATACCTTTAAAAAAAGGTAAATTCATAATATAAGATACGTAATAATAATAAGAAGAAGAAGAAGAGGAAGATACATAGATCTATTATGAGAGTACTGTGTAACCAATAGGACTATTAAGCCTATTTCAAGAAAAAATATATAATTATAAACTTAAAAATGAGTTTTGCTTAATTATTTAAAAAAAAAAAAAATCTAGAAAAGTATAATATAAGAAACATATAATCTACATATAATGATTTTATATTTAATATTTAATTATTTATTTATTTATTTATTTCTCTACTTAAGGGAAATAATTGAATTTGCCAATATTCAAGATTTTTATATATTTTTATATGACATTATTATTATTATTATTATTATTATTATTATTATTATTATTATTATTTTATTTTTTATTTATCATTTTTCACACTAAAATGGTTAGTTACATAAAACCTACCACATAATTTTCCATAATTTCCATATTTAGTTTTTCTGTTTATGCGTGATTCTTGAGTCATACCACATTAAGCATTATGTGTTGCTCATATGGATTATTATCATATTGGTCTCTTACATGTGGTTAAAGAACACAAACCACAGAAGATTTTGTTGAGTGTTTCCGAACAAGTACTATTTAACACAACAGTCTTGTGTTTGCGGTTTGAACACGAGCGTGTGGTGTTTGTGTTTTTGGTTCCTTTGATCATCATAACTGACGCCATCAAATAGAGAACAGGAGGCCAAATGTGTCAAACAGAAACAATAAACCTGAAGTGCCAGAATGTAGCCAATTCATTTAAACGCTGAAATTGTCGTTCCCACATTTCCAGGTTTGTTAATGTGGAAAATTATACAATAGCAACAGTAAACATGGTGTTAGATCGCCAACAACAGGAACTTCAGTCTGTGTGATTAAAAACTGCTGAAACCTGTTATATGTTATATCCTGACTGTATCTGATATACAGGTCTGAACTGAAGAGCAATGAACATATACAGTATATACTGTATATACGTTAGGATTAATGTGACGTATTAAATGTGGAGTTTACTTTGACCATTTTCTCAAAAGGGTTTTCAGTGAAAACATTTCTTTCACATAAATTGTGATGTATATGTGAATGAATTTATACAGGAGCATTAGTTATTTATGTGTACTCAGTGGACACTTTAAAGTGAGATTTTCAGATGAGGATGGTTTCCATTTTGAAATTGGTTCCTTTCAGAGATTTTCCTTGCCACGATCACTTCTGGCATGCTCGTTATGGATTTTTTTTTTTGTCCTAGCGTTTGTCCCGCACAATTGCAGGGTCTGCTGTTTTTGTATTTGTATTTGGCACAGGTTTTATGGCGGATGTCCTTCCTGTTGCAACCCTCCCATTTTAATCCAGGCTTGGGACCGGCACTGAGAGTCAACTCTTCAGTGGCTAGGGTGGTGCCCTGCCCGGCTCAAACCCAGGCCGCGGGATCCTGCCGCTGGACCTCCAGGAGGCCCGGCATGCTCATTAGGGATAAATTTATAATATAATTATAATTAATATCCTGAATTTTACATTTCTGTAAATCTGCTTTGTGGGCAACGTCTATTGTCAAACGAGATATACAAATATATTTGAACTGAATCATATTTGACACACAGTGGTCTATAGAATTTACAAAATACACAAAAAATGGACAAATAAAAAAACCTCCAGTGGAAGATTTACACTATATAAAGTGTAGAATTTGCCATGAGTTTACAGCACTATTTTGATATTCAATTGTGTAAACGTGCTTTGTGGCCCAGTCTGCACATTTAAAGTACAGAGGGGCCCAAAAAATGTATACACACTTCAGCCTATGCTCTTTTTTAAAAACTTGAATTGAATTATGGCAGCAGTGTTTAGTACAGTCTATGCAGATATACTTCCTGCAAGAGGGCACACCACCTCACTACCACAGAGACGTGAAAGCCTGTCTTTATCTCTACAGCTGCCCTTTGATTTTTATGCATATATTTTGAATATCATGTTGAAGTGTATATAATGTATATTTAAATTCATTATTAATCACTGCTCCCATATTAGTACTATTCCCAATAAAGCAAGAAATTAAATTGCTTCCCCCTTAAACTAAAGTAGAATATGAATATGTCTATATGTATGCACATTCACATGCTGTATTAAGATCATATTATACTAAAACACATGAGACTAGGCATAGAACTTAAAGACTACATATGATAAATGCAGACACAAAAAAAAACCCTTTATTTTACCCTTTCATCTGCATAAAGAAATGCAGAATTATTGTAAGGGATCCGTTGGAATATCAGATTCATAAGGTCTGTCCTCATTAGGACCGAAATAGCAGTGCAGAACTTATCACACTGTGACATCCTGAATTGGATTGAAAGCATTTCAGAAAATATTTCTGGTGTTGTCTTTAATAAATATTGATATTGATATTGATATTGACATTGGTGACAACATGGTGTGATCCTGAAACTGTCTTACAATTCACTCCTAATGGGAAGCAGTCTTATTTTAGATTCTATTGATTTTGTATTGACTTGTAAGGAGGAGATTAAAAATGATTAGACAAGTGTGAGAATTAAACAAAGTGAAACACAAGAGAAAAGTTGGCAACTGAGGGACATTAATGTTAAATGAAGGTGTGTTATAAAGATTTCTTTTTTATTTAGGTTATTGATGAAATTTAGGAAATAATTAACAGCATTTTATCTCTCTCTGATCATGTTTAACTATTTTTTCAGCCTAATAAAGACTTTATTCCGGGAATCCCATACTTGACATTCCAGCTGCTGTCAATGAAATATCTACTCAGATATAAAACTCCAGTGTCTGTGTTGCCCCAGGCTTTGGTCAGAATAAATGATTGGGAGAGAAGACAAATGATGTGGACCACCAACATCCAACCAATCAATAGAGGAAGGCATTCAGGCTTTGTAGCGTCCGCAGGGGGCATGTGTGTTTTGGGGTCATGGCTTAAAGTCTAAAGGGAGGGGCTGAATTTGTCTGAAGTCACAGACTTTACTTTTAATTAAGTGCTAAAAAAGTGCTGAGAGTGCTATACAGTGAAAATTAAAAGAGATTTTAAAGGCTAATTTGAACCAATAATAAAACAATATAAAAATCACTAATATAAAATCAGCAGTAATAATAATAATAATAATAATAATAATAATAATAATAATAATAATGCATATACACAGCATGTATACATAAATAAAAGAGATTTAAAAGGAAGGAGAATAAAAAACTTTTAAAGATTAAAAGGGAAAGAGGGAGAAAAACAAGACTAAATATTTTGGTTTTTAATTTAGATAAAATATCTAGAATCGCAGAGACTGTGATATCAAATAACAATGAGTTCCAACCTAGGAGTACCAGGAAGTCATTGTGTGACTTTTTTTTCACCATTTCTCTTCCTTAAGTGCTTTATCCTGGTCAGGGTCATAGTGGATCCAGCACCAATTTCAGGGATACCGAACACAAGGCGGGAGAATTCACAGATGGACTGCAGTGGAACACAAGTTCATCACATGGCACCATAGATGCATGCTCATTCATTCTTGCTGGTAATCTAACATAGCCAGTCAGCCTACTTGCATGTAAGTGGACAGTGTAAATTAAACCAGATGATCTCTTGCAGACACAGAGAAACTCAACAAAGACAGTAACCTGGTTTGGGCTGATTAGATTGAATCTAAGGCTGATGGTCAGTGCATGAAGAGGTGACAGGACTGGAAGGACTGTAATTAGTGGGACTTGGCAGGAGTGAGAGGGGAGTAGTCTATCTCCGTCTGAGTTGAAGCATGAGCTACAGTCACAGTGGAAAAGGATGATGTAGATGTTGTGCTGGGTCAGTATAACCTGCTCAAGGGAAGAGGAAATTCTAGTGGCAGAAGCTGAAAAAGCAGACATACAATATATAATGTGTAAAAATTGTTGATACAGAGTAAAGGTACATGTAAGCACACCATTAGTAATACAACCACACATACATTAAAGAATACAAAGATTGCACCTGCACAAACACACATAGCCACAAACAAAAACACAGCTATGTAAGTGAACTTAAAACTTTACATATAAATATACAGATACATCAGTTAAGTCAGTAAACTGTGCAAATGTCATGAATAAAAGAAAAACGTATACATTCTAAAATGATCCAAAATGGAAGAATAGCTCAGCATGTATGAGAATGCTGGGGAAAGTCATTTTCCAGGTGAAGTCGAAAATATTTGGAAAGCAGAAGGCCTAAAACTGAAGCTTATTCAAACTGGAAAACAAGCAAACCAGAAACAATGGGAAATTAAAAAACTGAATCCTGAACATATTGGGAAAACTTTGAGCAAGGAATTTAGAAAAATTATGGGAGGAGCCTCAGTGATATAATATATATTGAGGGGATTTTTGGGGATTAGATCAGATCATTCTGGGACATCCTGATAAATTGATCTCGGGTTCATTGCTATGTTGTACTCTATTTTGAACTTTGCTTTTCTCATCTAAGGCTCCTGTCAGTGTTCATTTGTTAAAATGTTTATTGATTCAAGTAGTTTACTGCACACCCCTTGTTGCAAATCTACCCACTGTGCCATTGTGCCAACCTACTGTATGACCTGAAATTAAAAACAAAATGTACATATTTTTTAATAATTGTTAATTAAATCTGACTGCAAATTTTATTAGATTGCATTCAAATATAAAATACAAGCAGATGTGCATTCCACGCTATTTAAATAACAGTATTTTACACTGTGCATGACAGACCCTGGGGGTGCAACACTATTATATTATGTGTTCTATAATCAAAGAAATAACTCTAGAATTAAGATATGGCAAAGGCAGCTATCTTCATTGATCCTAGAATTACCATGATTTCCCCAAATATACAACATTTATTCATCCATTCATTATGTAATCATTTCACATTCTGATATATATATATATATATATATATATATATATATATATATATATATATATATATATATATATATATATATACAGTCTATCATCTGTATATGTGTGAGACTAAATTGGTTCAGTCTGCTGCTGAGAAAGTGCTTTCTCACAGATTAAATCCTGAGACAAGCAAGACAGGTGTGTGCCAGTGGCCTAGATAATCCTCTCACCTGAGAGAGAGAGAGAGAGAGAGAGAGAGAGAGAGAGAGAGAGATTGGCCCTTCAGTGGGTCAGAACTGAATCTGTTTTGTAACACTCCAAAACGGGGTCAGTGTTACTCTGTTTTGTGTGTGTATTTATGTATATTATATACATGTAATCAACCCCCATAACAACTGACCCTGATCTCATATGATGAGATCAATCATTATGACTGAAATAATTAGCTCAAGTTGGGCAGAAACAGAGTAGAAGGACATAAGTGGAACCTGCAGCCCTTTATTATAAATAATAAAGACTTAATAATGTAAATAATATACCTGATGATAATATCATCATGTTTAAAACAAAACATTAGCATACATATTTCAACATTGTTGATATCCTTGTGTTCAGGGTCACCAAAGCAGGTCATCCAGTCTTTATCCATATTTGATTTGTTTTACAGGGGATGCCCTTTCAACGCAACCCTCACAGTTTATCTGGGCTTGGGCCTGGCTTGGTCAGTTCCCAGACCCAGGCCGCAGCAGTGAAATATTGCTGCTGGACCACGTGGGAACTCAACATATCTATTTAAATAATGTTTATAAAATGAACCTGAATTGAGTGGGGCAGTGGACATTATTTAGGGTCCCTAAGAGTAAGTAGAGAGAGTATGGAGGTGTGTGTGTCTGTGTCTGTGTCAGTGTGTCAGTATGTTCATTCCGGTGATTATCTGTGATGCAGCAGATTTGCTGAGGTGACACTTTGGCATGCACAGAGTGTGATGAGCCAGATGAAGCACGCTAATATCTAATCTGTTCAGTTGCATAATCATCAGTAATAAAATTTACAAGAAAAATATTTAGAAGTGAGTTACTGTAGGGAAAAAACATGTTTTTGTAAAAGATTAAGCATTGTTTAGTATATATACAGTTTAGTACATATATAAAGCTCTGGAAAAATAAAAAAACACTTTAAAATGATCACTTTCTTTGGATTTATGTATAGGTATGTGTTTGAGTAAAAGTAACTTAATTAATTAAAAAAAAATTTCATTTTATCCTATGCACTTCAGATAAAAAATGCCCTTTCATATTCCAAATAAAAATATTTCAATTTAGAGCATTTATTGCTACTTAAAAATTCAAGCAGTGCAGCTTTGTTTGTTGGCTTGCAACCATCCAACTTCCTCTTGATCACATTCCAGATGTTTTCAGTGCGGTTTAGGGCTGGAGACTGGGCTGGCCATGACATAGTCTCAATTATCCACACCTTGAATGACCTTGCTGTTTAGCATGGAGCATTGTCCTGCTGTACATTTAAAACAAAAAATCTTCAGAATTGAGGAACATTGTTCGAGCAGATGTATATTTTCTTCCAGGATAATGTGGCTTAATTCACGCTTCTTTCATTAATCACAGTGGCTAGTAGGCCTCTTCAGGTCTCTGTCTAACCATAAGACAATCAGCTGTTAAACAAAGCTGAAACTTGGACTCATCAAGCTAAATGACCTCACTCCAGTCCTCTTTAGTCCAATCCTTATGGACTTATACAAACCTCAACCTGACTTTTCTTTGCTTCTCATTAATAAAGGGTATTTTTCTAGCTTTCTAGCTATTTGCACGATTTCTCCCCTTCCATTAGGAGCTTGTTTTAAACCATCCTTAATCCCAGCTGTCCCATTTGTCATGCTTGAGGGTCATTAGATGATCATCGTATGGTTGTTGCATGACATTTGAAAGAGTTGGTGGTCACATTCAGGTCATCCTTTGTGGTCAGTGTAGAGTTGTTTTCCTACTCTTCCAGTCTGTAGCTTTTTTCCAAGTGTTGGCCTCTAAATTTCCCAGATCTCAGTCCGATTAATCATCTTTAGGATGTGCTGTCCAGTCCATGGAGGTCCACCTCACAACTTAACAGGACTTAAAGGATCTGCTGCTAACGTCTTGTTGACAGACACCACAGCACATCTTCAGAGGTCTTCTATAGTCCATGCATTGACTGGTCAGAGCTGTTTGGGTGGCACACTGGGGACATGCGCAGTATTAGACAGGTGGTTTTAATGATTCAGATGTTTTGGTATGATGCAATACCATTATACTGAAACAGGTATGCTCCAGCTTTGGCTTAGAACATTAAAACTGATGTGATGGAACATACTGAGCTGGAACTGGTAATGGAGTGTATCCTTTAGCTTTTTCATGGTTGTGTATAAGGTGAAAGTTGACTCTGCACTGTGTTGTAAATGTAAGCAGCAGTAAGAGCAGGATGGAGGAAGTGCCACAATGTTGCTGGTTGATTGGTGATCAGACTGGTTTCTTATTAGTGGCTAAAACAAAAGGTGATGGAAATGTATCTATTTACACACAACATGAGTCCCTCATTTAACTAAAACTGTAATAATTCTGTCACTGCACACACACACACACACACACACACAGACACACACACACACACGCACATAATACCTAAAGTGAGATATGACTAATTGTGTCAGGGTCTCTACATTTTTATTCTCTTCAAAGATAAAATGTGAAACTTATGATGATAAAGATGATAAAATGTAATAATATGCTATTAGAATTAATGAAGACAGCATGGATGTTTGCAAGCAAGCTAATTCAAGTGTACAGTGGGGGTGTGTACATCAGAGTAAGGATCAGTTAATTTAGCTGGCAAAATTGCCTGTAACTCACTTCACAGTCCCTCTCTCTCTCTCTCTCTCTCTCTCTCTCTCTGCATAAACAAAAAAGGTCACTTCCCTGCTTTGAATAAATCATTCTTTTGAATGTGTAGACCTCATTCACTTTTTTTCAGACACCCATAGTGAACAAAATTATGAGGACACTCTCAGGACACATGATGCTCATTTCAAGTTTGTCCAGTAAGATAGATGTCCGTATCCTGGGGGAGCAACACACAAATCAAACCAAATCTAATCAAATAATTATATGCATATATAGCATTATATAAGCAAAAATTAATAACAGATAAATACATATGAAAACCTGAAGAAAGCATGAAGCAGAATTTCCAAATATGGAGATCTGGGCCTTTTAAAGCAGGTTACTTAAAATAAACATTTCATAGTAGCTTAAACAAAGGAAATGTATTTACACACAACATGAGTAAAACTGTAATAAATCTGTCAGCCCACACACACACACACACACACACACACACAGAGGAGCTTATAAGACAAGTTCATGTGCAAAAACATACAGAACTGCACCAATATGGTAATAGACAAACAAAATGTACAGTCTATCCTTACCCCCAACTAAATCAGTCAGTCAAGACATGCATCTAAATTTTGTTTGTTTAGGCTTCAAACCAGCTTTCAGGTTAAAGTAGCTAACAAGCATTAAATGCTTATTGCTTCAGTAACACCACTTGCACCAAAAAAGGATGAAGTCTTTACATATCTGAATAAGTAATAAATGTGTTATAATTTAAATCACCAGACAATTTTCAAAGTCTGGAAACTGGTAATACGCAAGACAGTAAATTGATCTTCAAGATGGCTTGCACCTCCTCCACACACACCGGTCAGTCTGATTATCCTCCTGTCAGTCGGTGTTTTACAAATACACATTTACAAAAGTTTAACTTTTTTTCACTGTGTAATGTGAAATTATTTCCCAATTAAAAAAAATAAGAGGAAAATTAATTTCAACTGTTAGATTCTATGGGTGTCAAGAATGTTCTAACAAAAAGTCATAATATATTCAAAGTATTATCATATCAGTTATCAAATACTTGGATTTAAACTTGTGAGTTATTTCTTGTCTATTATCTATCTATCTATTTGTCTGTCTGTCTGTCTGTCTGTCTGTCTGTCTGTCTATCTATCTATCTATCTATCTATCTATCTATCTATCTATCTATCTATCTATGTGTGTGTGTGTGTGTGTGTGTGTGTGTCCAGTGTGTTGATATGTCAGGCAGAAGAACCCATCAGCAGGGTTTGACCCACCTGTATCTGGATTAGTGTGTTAAACTCCTCCCTCTCTACTCAGTAGTTAAATAGGCCTGAAGCTTCAGTGTCAGCACTGCTCTCTCTACATCTTTCTATTTCTGTTTCTCTCTGTACTTCTAATTTTTTTTATTTTACATTATCCTCCACCTCTCATTTTGTGAATCCTGGTCTAATTTTGTATATCCTGACTGAATTTACAAGATGGAGTTGCAGGACTTTTGTTTAAGCAACAACTTCCAGTTTCTTCATCAACAGAACAGGTATGTTGTTAAACTAATCAGATGTACTTGAGACATTTGATTGCATGGGGAAATATTAACCCGACATTTCACAATTTATTATCAGTCTACATTATATAATGTATGTTATCTTATTCAACTTTTTTTTATGTAGTGCATACTAATTATTACAGTTATTGGAAATTGTCTTGTGATGTCAAAAGTACTCATGAACTTAGTTTATACTTTTTTATTTATAATTATACTGTTAATTAATTTATGATATATATAAATTATATTATAAATTATACTATAATAAATGTATTTATATTTATTTAATATTTTACTTTGTTATAATCTTTCATTTTTTTCGTGTGTAGTGCCGTTAAAACCGAAATGTAAATAACCAGAAATATACAAAATTTTGTTACCTTATGTGAAGAAATATATATATATATATATATATATATATATATATATATATATATATATATATATATATATATATATATGTTTCTATTTCCTTCTAGTTTTTTAAAGAAAATGTTAAAAAATGGGTTGCAAAAAAGTTTAGTTTACAACATCTATAGTGCTTGCTTTAAAAGAAAGAAAGAAAGAAAGAAAGAAAGAAAGAAAGAAAGAAAATTGCAAAAAATCACAATTCCAATGTATGTTTTATAAAATATGATATAACTGCCAACAGTTATAGCTGAAGGAAAAGAACAGAAAAGAAAAAAGAAAATATATTTTAAAATAAAAAAAATCAATATCTAAATAAAGAAAAAAGATACCTGACTATGGAAAAGTACCTGTTCACTTATTTAAATAATAACTTAACTTATAGTTAAATAATTCCAGTTATACCAATATAGTTCACTTAATTTGCCAACTTGTTAAAAATAGTTTCATTACTCCAAACCTTTTATTCATTTGACCCTTAAAAAAGAAAAAGAAAAGAAACATATGTGATGGATCTCTGTAAATAGATCAGTAGAGCTCCTTTAGTGGCAGTATATATAGACACACGGGTAGGATAAACAGAATATATGATAGATGAATGAATGGATTTATAAGCAGCTAGACAGTTAGATAGATAGATAGATAGATAGATAGATAGATAGATAGATAGATAGATAGATAGATAGATAGATAGATAGATAGATAGATAGATAGATAGATAGATAGATAGATGTAAAAGAATTATAGAAAGACAAACAAACAATTGGTCAATTAGACAGATAGACAGAAGGCTGGAAATACAGAGAGACAGAGAGAGACTTTAGACAGGCAGACAAAAATTGTCAGAAAAATCAACATACATATTATAAATACACTGTGATTGCACTTTGTATTGAATGCTCACCTAACATCCAGCAGGGAACCATTGATGTTCTTTTAATAACACAACAATTTGTGTCGTTCACAGTCTCTTGGAACCCTCATCCTCTGATGACCCGCCTTCTCCACAAGAGCCAAGCATTAAATCAGAATCCCCAAATTTAACACCGTTCAGCCTGAGCTGCACATCAGACAGCAGTGGTTATAGTGTCTTTTCCCAATCTCTCGATGCTGCACACTTCACTGCTAAACACAATGAAGAGCTACAACTACAGTCTCAGACAGGCTCCATCCTAAACCGAGACTATGTCCCTTCATTTAGCCATGGGCCCAAGCGTCTATGTCTGGTGTGTGGAGACTTTGCATCCGGATACCATTATGGTGTGGCATCCTGCGAAGCCTGCAAGGCCTTTTTTAAGAGAACCATTCAAGGTAATATTGAGTTTTTAATCCTGAGCATTTCCTTCCAGTTTCACATTTTTAACATCAGTTTTACTGTAATTACTGAATTATTTTATTACTGAAATTAAACAGATGAGCTAAGTTACATTTCTCCGGCCAGAGAGTCAGACAGACAGACAGAGAAAGACAGACAGACAAAAAGTTTGGAAACTTACATATTAACAGTGGCTGAATAAATTTGATAGACTGGGACTCAAAATGAGATGCCCTGGGGCAGAACAGAGGGTTTGACACACATCTCCAACAGTTCTTAATTAATTAACTGACAATATCTAACTAAATTAGTGCATTAGCCAGCGCGATGACCAGATCGAATTGATTTGCGTGTGAAGACTCAATATGCTGTTATGATCACACAATTGTCCCATTTGCAGACTTCTCTCCTTTAATATCTGATCTCCATCTTTCTAACAATCAATAAAAACACTGCTGTTGGCAAAATCAACTTCTGAATTTCCAAAAACATAGATGTGTGCCTGAGAAAATGCCATAATTGGCCACTGAAGTCTTAATACTGCATAAGGGAATTATCAATATATTGATTTGAAACGTTGCAGCTGGAGAGCAGACGCCTTAATCCGGTTTTTGTCCTCTTTTAAGCAAAGCCCATTGATTAAAGAAAAAAAATGCTAATCCTTTATGTGTGAGAATATTGGGTAATACACACACACACACACACACACACACACACACCTATACTCTATTAAGTGCCATTTTGTCTTAAATACCTAAAGTATAAAAAGACATTTCCTGTCATCAATCTAAAAATAAAACATTGTTAGAGAACGTTAGAGTTAGATTTTGTTCCACAATGTACAGCAAAACGAAGAGGAAATTTACACTGAAATGTGCTCATGACTTTTGCTGCTCACTGATGCTAACTACTGCTAATTAATAAGAGATTGAAAACCTAATTTGGTATCCCTGAATAATTGCATGCAGATTTCTCCACAATCTGAAAATTACTCATCTAACACTGATCTTGTGTTTGTGTGTCGATGTTGCAGGGAACATTGAGTACAGCTGTCCGGTGGTGAACGAGTGTGAGATAACAAAGAGACGGAGGAAATCATGTCAGGCCTGTCGCTTTCAGAAATGCCTGAGGGCAGGAATGATGCGTGAAGGTGAGCTGTTAAAAAGATGATCGATTTGCTGTATTTTTCTCTCTGTTGTTTAAACTAAAAGTGCTTTCTTTCAAAACCAATCAAAGCTAATGCAAGATGTTCAAATTTGAGCTGTGATGATATATCGCTATGGCAG
>NC_080713.1:11293698-11308698 GCF_019097595.1 Hemibagrus wyckioides
GTTCAGTGTATTATATTAAACATTACTTGGTTTGTTTTATTAATTTGTTTGCAATTGGTACTGAAATGAATAAATATAAAAACACAAAAACAATTAAACGTCAAGGCTTAATAATATAGCTAGGAGTGTTGGGACAGCTTCAGGGCTCCTAGTTTGATCTGTACATGTAGAGTTTCTGTGAATGTTCAGGTTCTTTTAATTTCCCACACCTACCAAAGAACCATGGAAGAAGGCAAATAAATTGCACATAGAAGTATGTGAGAATGTATAATTGTTTGCATGTGCTTGGCACCCCTGGCTAACTTCCTTTCAAGGATATACACTTAGTATAAATAACTTGAGTGAATGAATGAATGAATCTTACCAAACCCCACATGTACTACTTAGTGTCAGGAAACAAGCTGACGACAAGTGAAGATACTCAATGTTTTTAATAATCAAGACAATCAGGACAAGACACAATCCAAAAATCTGGTCAAAAAACATGCAAAGGTCAGAATAGCAGGACATGAATAGCAAACTAGGTCAAAACCAAAGAAGCAATTTGTGAAACAAACAGGCTTGGTATAAGAAAAACGGGATCTGCTTCACAATGAACGTGAAGACAGATCGTCTATTTATACTGTGAGAGTGGTAGTAATGTGATTGGGATAAGCTGTGTGTGTGTGTGTGTGTGTGAGACTCAGTGTTCTCTGCAGACATGTTAAAGAAAAAGTTTCTATGTTTTGTTAATAATGTTTTGTATTTATGAGTTGACTGATTTTTACTGGGAGAATTCTAAGGGACTTTTATTTTTGATGAAAATTAAGCATGACTGGGGAGAGCAGCAGTGACCTCTTGGAGGGTCAGTGTAATTAAGGAGAGAAGAGAAATAAAGAAAAGGAACAGGCTATGAATGAAGAGCTCATCATGGTCTCAGTGTTTTATTATTGTTATTAAACCCCATTAACAACACCACAACTATTACAGTAGTTATGGGAAGTGTACTTGGATGCCATTTTCAGCATCGCCATGAGTGTCAGAAACACACTCTGTTTCCTCAAAAATAAAAATATCAGGTAAACTCTCCTTGACAACCTGCAAAATAATTCCTGTATAATAATTCTCAGAAAATGAAAGTACAACATACTATCTTTGCTCCAACACTTCCATCCTCTGATCATTGCTTCTGGTTGTTTCCTTTTCTTGAATATTCTTTTCTTATTTGTCTCTTCATGCCATGTATTTTAGTCTCTTTCCATCTCTTTCTTCCACCTCCCCCTTGCTATTATATATATATATATATAATAGATATAATATTATTTTGTTGCATACGCTGTATATATTGCTGCATTCACAAAGAATCACATCTCACCATTAAGAATTAGTAAAGCAGTCAAATTTCTTCTCTGACATGTTTGATGTGTTCTGGTCTTGCACTGGGTCAAAACACAACCCCTATGGCATCACACTGCCCCCAGCTGGTGAGCAAAGCATCCACGATTACTTCTATCTGATAGGAAATTTATTAGTCTTGCACTTATAATGGGCTAGAGCCTGCACATTTGTGGTTTTTGGCATCTACTCCCAAGTCTCTTAGTTCCAGTAAAGAATTTCGTTGGGACATTAGTAAGAAATTTTCCTTCTAGTCTCGCCTCTTGCACTTTTGTAACATCTCTCTAACTCACTCCTAATGCAAAAGTATAGAGTCTCAGATAACTGATAACAGATAACTGGTAACAGATAACTGTCACTGTCAACTGTGAATTTAACCAAAGGAATTTGTGCATAAGGATATGCACAGGTTCCCTTCCAAAGGCAAAACAAGACACGTATTGCTTGCCAAATATAAAATGTTTTATTGGGAAAATTGCACACAAGGAAAAGTTCTTCTGGATAAGGACATTTACCAAATGCCTGAAATGTAAAATTAGGTCAATACATTAAACTAAATATAAACACATCACATGAACAGAATTAAATTAATCAGACAGATCAAAAACAAACCCACAATCAAACTTTTCTTTCATAAATTTGGCAAAAAAAAAGAACAATAATAAACAAAACTCAAAAAGACATAAAAAACAACATGAACCAGACATCCAAAAATCCATTAAGCACAACCCCACAAAGCTGACTGAGGAACAAGAGCTTGCCAGAAATGCAGGAACATGAAAACATAATACATGTTAACAAGGAACAAAACAGCAAGTTGCCCGTTAGCCATGAGATCCTGAATATACAGCTACTTTCGATGGCAACAGCAAGACAGCTGACTTTTACTCAATCTGGACAAAATATATGCATACATACAAATGCTGTTCATAGACTTCAGTCTATCATTCAGCACAATCATTCTTCAGCATCTGTTAAAAAGCTAGGACTGCTGGGCCTGAACACCTTCCTCTGTAATTGGATCCTGACTGTGAGCCCTCAGTCAGTCCAGATTGGTAGCAGCATCTCCAGTGCCACCACACTGAGCACTGGGTCCCCGCAGGGCTGTACACTCTACTAACTCATGACTGTACAGCAATGCACAGCTTGAACCACATCATTAAATTTACTGTTGACAGAAACATAGCGGTTCTCATCAGCAAGAATGATGAATAAGCATACAGAGAAGAGGTGAAACATCTAACAACCTGGTGTAGAGCGAACAACCGATCTCTGATCATAAGCGAAACAAAATAGATGGTTGCTGACTTACAAAATAGAGTGCAGGGTAAAGATACTCTACTGATCATGGAGGGATTCTCATAAAGAGCACCAATTTGCTCTATGCTCACATGGCAGAGAACCTCACCTAGCCCCTAATCACCAGCTCCATGATTAGAAAAGCCCAACAGCATCTGGGCTTAGGAAAGCCCATCTTCCACCCCCATCTTCGTACTGCAAGATCCTGCAGCAGATAGTGAGGACAGCTGAGAAGATTATTAGGGTGTCTCTTGCCATCATTACGGGTGCTTACACTACATGCTGAATCCGCAATGCCAACAGCATTGTGGATGACCCCACACCCCCATCACACACACTCTTCACCCTCCTGCCATGGCACAGAAGCATACACACACACACACTTATATTACTGAATACTGTATATCTCTGCACACTGCAATTTTTGCACACCATTTTTTGTAAGCATTTCAAGGTTTTATGGCAGGTAATAAGAAGGAGCATACTTGGCACCTTCAAACCAGTGTCTTCATTCCTTTATGGCAGCTTTAAGGCTGCTTTAATGTATTGTATGTTCATTCAGTAAGTGTGAGTTTCCAGAAATAGAGGGAACAGGGGTATAATTTCACAGCATTACCTTGCATTTGGGACAATGATGCACCTACACCCTAATGCATCCACCATGTGAAAGATCTGTCAGTTCTGCCTGATCTGTCTCCTGAATGTTGAGGGAAAACTCAGTGTAATAGCTAAATAGAGGTCATAAAACTACCTGCCAAAGGAAGTACATTGAGACATGTGTTCAGACAGCTGGAATCCTTGGCTATTCTGGAAGCATAGAAGCATGATTTGGCAGCAAATTCAAGATCAAGAAGGACAGAAAAGGCTATCTTGCTGGTCATGTAGGGGCAATGGATGCAGAGGAAAACTGTTGAAAGAAGGAAAATTTGCTAGCAAGAGATAGCGGACATGAGGGGGCAGCAGAATAAGTTTCCTAATTAGATCCACATATGATGTACTTCCATCACCCAAAAAATCTCCAACAGTGACCTATGCCATATTCCCAACTCAAACCAGGATTGCTATATGTAACTGCCCAGTAGGTGGCAATATATCCCCGTTATACTGATCATGCAGTCATGCTTAATCACCCTGTACTTACCTTTGCTGATTTACGAGGCAAATTATTCAAATTTAACCACACATTTGGTAATTGTACAATTCATCAGTTATCTTGTGCGTTAAAATGACTCTTACAAATATAATCTGTAATTATTCTCATAAACTTCTCTTATCTAAACTCTGCAAACTTTGTCACTACAGATAGATAGATACTTTATTCATCCCAATGGGAACTCTACAGTAACCCATAATGACCTCTAATACGACATTCCCAAGTTCTGTATTCTGTAAATGGGTCATATAGTATGTTGGATATTGCTAAGTGATATGATGATATAATATTGTGATAATCTGTTCCGCAATTGTGAGATAGCATCTTTTTATTCATTTGTTAATTATTTTCGCCTTGGATCTCTGGGGTTGGGGGTTCAATTCTTGTCTTTATCTGTTATGTGTGGAGCTTGCATGTTCTACCTGTGCTTTGGGGGATTCCACCCTTGCCAAAGACATAAAAAAATTTTTTAATTATTAAATTTACGTCAAATTCAGTATTCAGCAGGTTTTTGCTGCCTGTTTGTTTGCATATATACACTATATGGGCAAAACTTTGTAGGCCTTGGGTAAAAAAGGCCTAGGGGGCAGGTAGTGTTCCAGTTCATCTCAAAGGTGTTCGTTGAGGTTGAGGTCAGGCCTTGTGCAGACCACTTAATTTCTTCCATACTAGCCTTGGCAAACCATATCTTCATCTACTTCGTCCTTATACACATTGGCATTGATGTGCTGGAACATGTTTGGGCTCAATAGCAGTCCCAAATTAAAACTACATGTGCTGTAGCCTACAAATAAACAATTTCCCTGTGCATGAGAAATGAGGCAATCATCCGTATGTGAAGCACAGATTTTTCAATATACTATAACAGCAAGACTGAAAGGCCAACCATTAGTTTGTATTAATATTTGATAATGTTTGATGTGGTCAAGTTTGCTGAGGTATGTTTACTGGATTTTTGTGAGGAATATCCAGTGGCTTGTAACAATCTGAGGTATGCTGTTACAATAAGTCTTCCAAACTAATATATATGAATATATCTATATGCACGCTCTGCCCTGGGCTGACTGGGACACTATTTGTAGCCTCATTTTATGACTGTGATATACTTTGTTTTGTCCTAGAAGTTCTTTCTGTTCTGTTTTGTTGAACATGTGCTGAACACAGACACTTGCTGACAGTTTCTTCCTCTGTAATTTAGATAACCATTTTCATAATACACTCACCAAACCACGTCTGTTTCTTCTGACATCTGTTGCTTACTTATAGATAAGCCTGAATATTACACCTTTCTTTTATATAAATACTCCCTGTTTATCTCAGTATATTTCGAACAGTTTTGCTATTTAGTGAGTCTGTGTGGTTCTTTGGCAAAAAGCTTCCCTGATATCAGTAGAGGCAGCGGCAGCAGCGCGACTCAGAGGGAATGGTGCTGCTATAATGTACATGATAACAAGAACTAACATGTTTCACAGAACTTGCACAACATTAAATGTAACCACAAATGAATTAAAAAGTATTAACTGATGCTCTTTAACAGAAAAGCATTACGATTGTTGGCAAATTGCTATACGCTATAATATATTTGCTATGTTGGTATAAGTTTCCTTTAACTGAACGCCCCATTGTGTTTTAATCTTTACTTTAACACTGGTTACAATGCAAGGATTTCTTTTCCATGAGACATGCCTCAGAAAGAATGTATATACAATATTTATTTTAATTTGTTGTAACTTGAATTGGCAATATATAAATATTTATACACTGTAGGGATACTTATATGTACGCATACACATATGGAATACTTCATATTAACCCCTTAAATTCCCAGGACATGCCCGCAGGTCCAGGCAGTCTTAAAATGTTCACTAAATACTTACTAACTGATATCAGTTGCTGTATAATGTACTTTTAAGATGAATAACAAAATAATAAGGCAGGAATTTAAGGGGTTACAGACTATTCAACATGATCCAGTGAATAAAGACTACAAAATGGAAAAACTTTCGTGGCAATGATGAAATATCTAAAAGAACGCCACAACCTGTGACTAAAAAAGTAACCATATATACATACTAGGAAAGACATTTATAACTTGTGTGTGTGCCAGTAGACTGCATTTTGGGGCTACATGGTTTAAACTGGTCCCAAGGTCTTAGTGACCCATTTAAAACACCATAAACATTCACACTTAAACACCAAATAGTGAAATCATAAACTATGATCAAAATGTCAGGCAAAAATTAGGATATGAACATTTAATATCAGCACATCACCAGATAAAGTCGAGATAAATCTGACTGAAGGTCAACACCCATCATTTATCATAATATCCTTCCTTATTTTATAACATTATACTATTGTGTAGCCCTGTGTTAAAGTTACAAAGCAGTAATTTCCTGAAAATGTATGTGGGAGGAGCACACAGAGTTCTTGCGCAGGTTTCAAACACTGGGTAAATAGATAAAAAGCAAGTGATATCTCTCCATCTCTTTCTCTCACAGCGCTGGAAGACAATCTTAAAAGAAATGATAAAGTGATGAAGTAAGGAGAACATTAAGTAAAAAAGGAAAGAAAGAAAAAAAAATACAAATTTGATATACTTCTTCATTCACACTCATGGTCCTGAACAGCAGGTGGATGGCTGAGTGGTTACATGTCAATTAAACAATATTTTTAAGTCAGCAAATTAGAAGCTGGTCTCATTCATATGTGGTTTAGGACTGGTGGTTGGTGGGGAAGAGGGGCTGTCTGGTTTAGGCCCTGCATCAGGGGGTGTGGCTTCACCTACAGGCAACGTTGGTCCTCGTCGTGGAGATGTGGGTGTCTGTGATCTGATTGGGCTCAAATTTGATGAGGAGGCATGGCCTGGGGCAGAGGCGGCAGGCCGTCTGGATGCGGATGATGATAACTGTGGTCTGAGGCCGAGACGAGCTTCTGTTCCAGCAATGTCTGAGATTTTGGCTCGTTCCTGACATCGTTCCACAAAACTGCCTCTCCGAGGAGCAAAAAGACAATCTCTGTCTCTCTCTCTGTCCTGGTGTCTCTCCCTCTCTCGTTCACTCGTGCTGCTGCTCAGAGAACTCATGCTGAGGCCGAGATTAGGAGGAATATCACGTGCTCTCATAAACGGGTGCTGAGGTCTTGGAGGAGTGACACCACGAACACCAGAGACACTAACACGAGCACTCTCACTCAACTGGGACTGCAGACTACAGGAGAGGAGAGATGAAAGAAACCATTTGAACGAATGACTTTTGTAACTGAATAAATTCAACTCGTCATGTCCACCCACACACCAAAAGAATGAAAAACATATATAAAGGAGGTGGGAGGAAAAAAAACATAAAATAGAGGAAGGATATGTAAAGGAAATGAAGAAAGGTGCCTGAAAGTACAAAAAGGAAGGGCGGGGGCAAAAAGGAAGGAAAAAAATGAAGGTTATAGAGATCAAAGAAAAGGAGCAAATGAAATAAATAAATAAAAATAATAAATGATATAGATAAGCAAAAATTAAACAGAAATCATAACCATGTTTTTATCTAATCAAATTAGACCTGAAAGGCCCTCTGGTGGGATATTCCATCTGAACAATCATTAAAAGGTTTTCACAAGTAAAGGATTACACTGGGATTTTTGTTTATTTAATTAATAAATAATTAAATTAATAATCTTAAACAATTAAAAAAATTATAAGCACAAATACAACTTAATCTCTTAATATGGTAAGAAACATCCAATATTAACAGTTTTGTTAAACAGTTAAAGTAGTGAAGTAGAAAAATCTAATCCAATGTGGAAAGCAGTTTCTCTAATAAATTCTAATGATAGAATGTAGCTAATATGGTAATTAGTTTAAAATTAGCTTGTTATCTGCTAGCCATTAGTATTAGCTGGTTTAAAGTTAACTAGAATTAGCTACTTATGAGTTTGCTAATTAAAGACTGGCAAGCATAAGTTATGATAGGAATCTTCCAGATCTGATAATGAGCCTTCATCTCATATTCAATCATTCATCTCAGTCCTTTATCTGCCTCATTCCATGAAGGTGTGTGTGTGTGTGTGTGTACCTGCAGGTAGAGTTGCGAGAAGAGTGTGTAAGTGATACAGCAGGACTCATGTCTGGTGTTCTGGTCAGTGCCAAGTCACACTGATCCAACAACTCCAACAGCTCCTCCTCAGTAGGGCCTCCTAGCGCTACACACACACATTCATATTAATTTACATTCTTGTCCTTTGTCCATTCAATTCTTTTTTTTTCATCCTGTATTGCCTATGCGAATGATTTCTTTAGGAAGTACACATCTGAAGAATAATTAAATTCACATGCCTTTTATGTCCACCTTGGCCGCAATCTCCATTGCTGTTGTGAGGTCCCACATCTGTATACTGCCGTTGCTATGGCCACTGAAAAGGAAGCGGCGTGGCCTTGACCCGATGCGGCTTGACCCCTCACACTCATGAACCACAAAAGCTGTGATGGAGGTCCCATCCACAGAGCGTACTTCACACACCCTGCACACACACACAATTTTTATCATTTGAGCACTTTCTCTGTGACATTGTAATATTCCTCAGTAGCTTTTAAAGGTATTAATGTCATCTTTCTCTGTTTTCTGTGACTATCCCAGCTCACAACTCTTTATTTCCTAAAAAAAAATTTCATAAAGAAAAACTGGTGAATTTCTATAACGTATCTATTTCTGTTCTTTTTCCGCTTTCCAATTCAAATAGGAAAAGTTGAATTGAAACATTAAAAAGGTCTTTCCTACCTTTTGCCATTAGAGGACAGTCGTACATAGAGTTTATCAGTGTCAGGAACAACACGCTGAATAAACACCTGCTGCTCATCTCTCTCTCCATATGGACCTGAAAAACATGAGTGGGGGGGGGGACAATTCCACTTATGAGACTTAGAAAATAGAAGGAGCAGTTTGGGCAAAATTTTTACACGTAAACAATGTTTGAGGTCTTTATTTATTTAGCATTCTACCAGTTTAGCATTAAATCATCACCTCAGTGTGGTGCCTGCAATTCACTTTATTTCTCAGCAAATGATTTAAGGTTACTCTACACAGATATCAGATTTGGCAGGAGGGCATTGGACTCTGAGATCAGGAGTGATTCAAATCATAATAATCAGTATATAATTCTAATACTTTCTTTCTTTTACGAATGCATGCTTTTTGCACTATGATAATCTGGTAACTATGTGCTTCCTTCTCTTACGATATTATTACAAAGACGTCTTGGCGGATCTTTTGGGGTGAGGGTTACCTTTTCCTGTTTTGTGGCGCTACTTACCAATCTCGGTGCCAGCACTGCAGCCTGCATGTCCATCAATATCATCCAGTGAGAGGATTTTAAATGAGCTGAGGGGGGTGGAGCCTGGTTGAGTGGAGATCATTCCTCTGAACCGTGTTACAGTCCAGGTTCGCACATGGTTATTATCTGCACACACTACAAACACACACATAGTCAATAGACACATATACATCTATACAATGTGTGTGGTTTTTTAACTCATATTTAACCATACACTTTTAAAAAAACGACTGAGTGTCTGAAGATGTGAAGCCATGTAAGATACAACTGCACATGAGTACTGAGAAATGCACTTAATGGTACTTGGTTTCATAAATAAATAGTGAACATGCTTTGGTGAAATATATAGTATAATAGTATCATTTATTGCACCACTATTTGTCTGTGGCTGAAACACAGTCTGGGCTGAACATTGGCATGAAATAAGTGATAGGGGAAACATGTCTTTGTTTAAATTGTCCTGCTTTCCCAGAATGTTGTAATGAAAATAAATACAGCTGGAATACAGTGTGCTAATTAATATTTCAGTTTATAGAAATTTAAGAGCTTTATTTTATCTTTTAAAAAAAATAACAATGGTCAACGCCTCAAAGTGACCAATCCAAATCAAATTGTATACAGTGTAGTACTAAAAGAATACTAAGGTGTTTTCATTTGTTTGTTTAACCTAACAACCAGGAACTGCATTTACAGCTTATATGTGAGTACCACAGGCATATCACACATCATATCCTATAACCTAAACATATAAAATAGTCTACTTGAATGGAAAGCAAAAGAAAGTGTGAGTGTGTGTGTGCGCGTGTGAATGTGTGTGTGTGCATAAGCACTGCTGTACCTGAGATGAGGTGTTTCTCTGACAGCATTATTTTAGTTACAGGACTCCGATGAACACTGAATGTCTGAAACAGCTGTGGCCCCGAGCCCACGGTCTCAGGGTGCTGAACAATTACACGCACCGCTCCTGAGCTGGTGCCATATGCAATCTCAATCCAGTTCCCACTGTCACCTGTAACACAAATACAGCAGGTTAATAAAGATGTGAACTTCAGCAAAGTTAGAAATGCATCACTGAACTTATTTCACATGGCTTAACACAAAACATTCTATCTATACACCTGAAAAAAGGGGGCAGAGTATTACAAGCCCTAACTCGTACCAATGTACACTGATATTAAAATGCAGATCCTCTACACAGCTTGTGAAGGTTGGCATGTTTTGTTTCAATTACGTTTATTTGTACATGGATGATTCAGATTCATGGCCCATTAACCCAGATTTAACCTACTGCAATATAGCATACATTTTATGTGTTGGGAAGAGAACTGTTAAAGTGAAAAAAAACTGAACAGTGAAATATTTTCACTACTGACTCATATGTAGCCTTTTTCAAGTGAGGGACGATTGAATTAGAATCTAAACACCAACAATTGTACCATAAGAGTTAGGTGTTGTTAACACTTTTCACTATATAAAGTGCAGTGATGTAACATTTGTACTATTATACAATAAACTAAGAGCCGATGTTAAAGGATAAATTATACCACAACATTCAACTTTCAAACTCACAAATGCCACACATTTTCATAACAATGATCTAAAATTTTTATTGGGATGCAGTCTTCATAACCAAGATGCACTGCAGTCTTCATAACCAAGGCCTTATGTTAGACCTGACAAGGATGATCCAGTGTATCTGGTATCTGAGAAAGTACTGTATTATGGTGTGTGTGTGTGTGTCTTACTCGTTTTAGGTGTAAGATAGACACTAAGTGCTGTGATGGCATCTTCGCTAGGATCTCGATACAACTCTGTCACCAGCAAATCATTATCCTTCATCCTTAATGGAAACTTCTGTACATCTGAGACAAAAACAAACCAACCATACATATATTTGTATATTTAGATATATTGTTCAAAAATATGCATATTATGCAATAAATACAGAATACGTATCACTATGCATGGTAGCGCAACTCACAAGTCGTTAATGTCCAAACAGTGATAGGTGCTATATATATTGAGTATGATACAAACATGTTTATGTTACAGAGATAAAAAACAACAGGTGCATATGTCCTGAGGTAATAATAATGAATATAGTGCTGAGACCATAGTTTTTGTGTTGTATTCCTGCTTAATTTAAATATATGGTCAAGTGAATGGCGGATAAAGAGGATTTTAATAACACATAAGTATTAATACTTACCAATGTAGTAAATGGATCCGTTATTACAGCCAAGGATGAGGAAGGACCCTGCTGTGTCATAACTGTTTATGGGAACCACATCCTGATTCTGTAGACATGTGTACACACAATAACAGCAAAGATTTGAATTTAGAAGAAAAAAAAGAAATAAATATTAAATAAAGAGAAATTCATTTTGTCAGCATGTTACTGAGGAAATACACCACTCACAAAAAGTTAAGGATATTCAGCTTTCGGGTGAAATTTCAGGATGCACCTAAAATGCACTATAACTTTACAGGTGAACTTATTTGACTTTCTCTACACTTTTGAATGCACATGTCCAACTGTTCAGTGTTTCAGAACTTTTTGCATAACTTGCTGTTCTCTAACAAGGTGCTTAACGGCAAAATTCACAACTGGTGTCTGATCCATGAACTGACCAATAAATTTTCTGGTTCAATTAGAATTGGTATTTAAACAGTCCTCTTCATCATGCTGGTCACATTTTGACATCATGAGACCAAGACCACACCTAACAATTGATCAACAGTACCTCGCCATTGCGAGGCTTCAAACAGGATGTTCTCAGAGGGAAGTGGCCACTGAGCTCAGAGTGTCAAAGAAAGCATAGAAGTGGACGTCCTTTGGCCACATCCCACGTTGATGACCGCTTCATTGTGAACAGTGCCCTACGGAACCGGATGATGAATGCCACTCAACTCCAGGCACATTTAAGGGAGGTGAGAGGCACCCAAGTGTCACGTCAGACCATTCGAAATCGTTTACATCAGCGTGGTCTGCGTGCTAGACGACCTGCAAGGGTACCTGACCACACCACCAGGCACAAGCTTGCATGGGCCAGGGAGCAGAGGGACCAGTGGGCCTCAGTGCTGTTCTCTGATGAAAGTTGATTCACGTTGAGCAGAAATGATGGCCGCCAACAATGTTTGAGATGTCAAGGAGAGTGCTATGCATCAGCCACTGTTGTGGTGGTGTTACAGTCTGGGCAGGTGTGTCTACTCAATACAGAACTGCCCTACACCTTGTGAATGGTACGGTGACAAGCCAATACTACCTGAATAACATCATTAATCCAGTCATTGTGCCCCTGCATGAACAACACAGGCCTAATTTCATCTTCATGGACGACAATGCTCCAGCTCATCGAGGTTGCATCATTAAGGAACGGCTGCTGGAGGCTGGGGTACCTCAAATGGAGTGGCCTGCACTTTCTCCAGACCTGAATCCCATAGAAAACCTGTGGGATCAGCTGAGTCACCGTGTAGAGGCTCGTAACCCTGCACCCCAGAACCTCAATGACCTGAGGGCCGCCCTTCAAGAAGAGTGGAATGCCATGCCTCAGCAGACAATAAGTCGACTCGTGAACAGCATGAGATGTCGTTGTCAAGCTGTAATTGATGGTCAAGGGCACATGACAAATTATTGAGACATTGACATTTTTTTGTTGTGGTATACCCACCACTGTTGTTGGCTTTTGTTTCAATAAATTGTTTGAGATGAGGAAATCACCATTGCATGCTTCTACTTAAATGCCCTACTTTCATGATATAATATCACTGTAGCGTGAACTTTTTCCATTTTCCATAAATTTCACGTAAAAGCCAAATATCCTTAACTTTTTGTGAGTAGTCTATATTAAAGTTTGTGATTACAGGTATATTCAAGCAGCAGTCACATAGGATGCAAATTTTCTTAGATTTTGGCTAACCTTTAGACAGCTGACACTGACGGTGTGTCCAAACAGAAGGCAGCCAAACAGTTATCTATGAGGTTAAAACCTCCTCATAAGTTTTTTCTCCCCCAAACTCTACTAAACTGCTTTGATCTAAACAGACATCTAACCAACCTGCCAGTGTTTGGTTACAGCGTTCCACACACCCACTTTCCCCGTGTGGCTTGTAGCAATGAGCTGATTCCCCACAAAAAACAGAGCCTCCACCGGCACACTTAAGCTAAAGACACCTGCAAAAAAAGAGAGATTTAATTATTATTATTTTTCTCAACAATTAACATTTATTGTAATATCCTTGTACTTAATATTTCAACATTTGTAATATTTATTATATAGGCATTTCACTGAAGTGGAAATAGAGGGCATGAGCAATTAAATTATTATTTTGTTTTTTTTGTACTTTTTCTGCATTACAGTCGTTTTGGGTGGAGAATATACGGTTGAACACCAGTCTTTAACTAAAATACATCAGAGTTTGGATTTTATAAAGTAACAATATCAGGTTTGCACAATAATGAAAAACAATGCCGGTCTCGAGAGTTGTTGTGTTTATGTAAAGTGCTGACAGCGGTACAGTCTGTGTCACTGTTGATTTACACAGTGATCATGCTTCCTGCAGAGAGTTGGGAATGCTAACCTAGCATCCGTTCAGCAACTGTGGAATTCTCGCTTTAATTCTAAACCATAAAAAGGAATAGTTACCGATCTCGTTTCCATTTCCATCAGGACAGACTCCCCATAATATGATCTCTGTCCCAGATGCCACCGCAACCATCTTGTCATTGTCTCCAAGTGACCCGCCCATGACTTTTGCATTGAGTGCGACTCGATCTATGATCCAGTCCAACCTGGGGCTCGAAAACACCTGCTGCCACCCTGTCGACTCCTTAACCCTGAAAATTGAGGGACAGAGGTACAAAAGGAATTTATTTAATTTATGTAATTATGTTATCTAGGCATCCCGGAGGTCCAGACCCAGCCACTGAAGAGTTAACACTCAGTGCCGGTCCCAAGCCCGGAGTAAAAATGGGAGGGTTGTGTCAGGAAGGGCGTCCGGCGTTAAACCTGGGCCAAATCAAAACATGCAGACCAAATGACGCACTGTGGTGACCCCAAACACGGAGCAGCCAAAAGAACAACAACAACTGTAATTATCTTATATCCTGCTGTTAATATTTATTCTGACATATCTAATTGTAAAACCAATGTAGCTTTAACAGTGCAGTCAGCAAAAAATATAATATATACAATGTCCTTGTTACAGTTGCTCAGCCAAGACATGTTTGTTCATGTTGCACTGGAGCTATGTGACTGAAAAAGATGTCTACCTCCCCAAATAACTATATTACCATATTATATAATATTTAAAAACAAATAATTTCTGCAAAATTGGAAATTAGATCACAAACCTTAATGAAATCCATGACATAAGAAAAACTGTATTGTAAGTTATAACAATATAAATATTAAATTGTTATTAAGTTGTAATATTACTCAACTCATCCTTATTAAATGTCACACAAATTTGTTGGTGTGATTCAAGACACATATAACTCAACAGAATTCATCATGCAGTCTGACTTGACCTGAATGATCTACTACATTAAGGAAAAAGAAAACTATTTTAAGCTATTGTTCGTTCAATTTTAAGCTATTTAAACAATTTCAGCTATTCTTTTAATAATGAGGTAGAAAGTTCTCTGAAAAGCAATTCTGAACACAAAACCTGAAGGATTGCAGAACATGGAGAGTGCAGTAGTACTGTAAACCATATCACAAAAAAGGTGGCTAATAAATATTTTCTGATTAAACACATTTACCTGTAACACACCACAAACTGTGCATAAGCCACTGCAATCCAGTTGTGATGGCCACATATGATCCGCACCATTCCTGGATCTGAGCCTG